>NC_052623.1:293309256-293415641 GCF_016161935.1 Mauremys reevesii
TATGTAGATGTTTCACATTATTTCCTAATTCATTCAAAACAAAACATCTTAAGATGCTAGAGTAAATCTTTTTGTTATTTGGTAATGTATTTGATTAAGCTATACAAAGTTTGCGTCTTGCTTCTACTGGAAACAACAATTAAGAAAATATTGAACTTACTCCTGTACATACTTCACAAAGTACTGGGTCCTTAGCTACAGAGATACTCGAACTGCAACCTTTTAAGAATATGTTCAGCTTTACTTATAAGAGTAATCCTTTGGAAGCCAAATGGATCATTCATGTGAGCAAAGGTTGCATGTGATTACATGTTTGCAGTTCTGTGGTCTAAAAAATTTAGTAGGCATAGAGGCTCTGTTATCCATATACCTGAACAGGTGTTTCCTCCCCTCCCAGATCACTTAACTACATCCTATTCAGCACAGTATGTAAATACTTAAATTAGCACACACTTAAATTCCCTGCTAAACAAGTAAGGAGACAAGGTAGATTAGGTAATTTCTTCTGAAAGCTTGTCTCTTTCACCAACAGAAATTGGTCTAATAAAAGATATTACCTCGCCCATCGTGTCTCTCTAATATCCTGGGACTGGCATGGCTACCACTACACTGCATGCAAACTAGTAAGGAAGCACACTGGCAGAGCAACATGAAGAAACTTTTACTACTAAGGCCTGTACTGCAAATGTTCTATGGATGAAAAGGAATGAAAGGGTCATCAGACTAATGTGTTTCATGAAATTCATTCAATCTTATTTATTTTTTTAAATTAATATACCAAAAGCAGTAGTTCTTAGGTGAAATCATTTATTTGGCTATCACTGCATGCCTGATTCTGCATACTACTACTGAAAGCAACAGTGAGGCAGCATCTTTAGGAGTATTGTAAAAATATGGCATCACCTGGTATTTGAAGTATATTTTGTATTTCCATAATAACTATAGGCATCTAGATAGCTTAGATATGTCAATGCCCAACCATCACCAGTATTCAAACCAGGGGCGGCTCTACAAAGTAGGCTGCCCCAAGCAGCGCGCGCGCCGCCTTCCCCCTTCCCAGTCCCGCGTGGTCCCTCTTCTCCGGCTCCCGCATCCTGGGAGGGCGGCATTTGGCTCGCCGGCGCTCCCCGCCCGCAGCAGCCTGGGCGGCCGGGAGCCGGACGCGGGACACGCCGGCCGCGAGCCGGCGGGAGCTCAACCGAGCTCGCTGGAAGGCCGGCCCGGCCAGGCGCGGGCAGCGGCGCGTCCGCGCGTCCCCGCCTCCAGTGGACCTGCCGGAGCGCCCGCAGCGAGCTGCACCGAGCCGCCCTCCCAGGATGCAGGCCCCGCCGCCCGGCCGGCGCGCGGATTCAAACAGTTAGTCTTCTAATTATCCTCCCAATCCTGACAGTTTCTTCTAACCTGATGATCTCCACTGAAATAATTGCTTATAGAAAATACAGAGCATTTAGTATATCAAAAAGTTATTTCAAATATCTTCTAAAGACTGGCATTAATGTAACAGATGATTGCTACAAATTCTGACTTAATAATAGCCTGTCTGGCTACTGGAGGCAAAATGGTATCTACACAGAACTCTGGGTGTTTCTGTATTCCTTTTGTTTATAGTGGCATTTTTTCAATATATTTACATACAGCAATAAAAATTAAACTTGTCTTGCTGTGTTGTTCAGTTTCAATGAAAGAGAGATGGTGATTGTTATGAAATTAGAGTGAATATGTAAACCACTGACTTTTAAGGCAAGCACAGAGTTTCAAGTCACTATATTTCTCTCTAAATCTGGCCAGTATTTTATTGTTAACATACACGTGGTCTCATTTGGGCAAAATGATTCCAATGCCCATAATTATTCACAGCTTTTAAGCACGCAGCTATTCTTTACTCAAGAGACTGGACAACAATTCCATTTCACAACTCTTTGAGGTTTTAAAATTTGTTTGCATTCTGCATTGGAATGAAAACAAAATATTTCCAACATTATCAAAATGTCTGGGTTTTTTTAACCCAATGGTCAAGTTTTTGATACCTTTCTCACACATCACAAGTGATCACTTAGCCCTGGTCCTACAAAAACCTTCCGAACAAAACCACAGTTGATACTGATACTTCTCTGTGAAATGTTTCTGCTTCAACAAAACAGTCTATTCTGGCAAAAATACATTTTGCCAAAAATGTTCTGACCCTGCTCTACCCAAGAGTCTTTTACAGTAGAACCTCTGAGTTTCAGACACCTCCGGAATGGAGATTGTTCGTAACTCTGAACAAGATGTTATAGGATGCTTTCCAGGGCAGACTGCTGAGAGCAGGGGCTCATAACTGTGCCTGCAACTGTGCCTGTGAACTTCAGCGTCTTCACCTCCTACCTATACATGGCTGCCCAGTGAGTGGGAGTGTGCACAGGCAGCTGGTTCTAGCCCCCTGGCTACAAGGGGTGATGACTGAGGCACCCTGGGGCACGCAGTGTTAGTGGGCACGTGGTGCAGGCTGTGGCTCATTAAAACTCAGCTGCTCCTACAGAGCACAGCATGCAGACAGGAGCTTGGACTCCAGCTCTAGCAGCAAACACTCCGGCCAGGTTCCAGCAGGAGCTCAGGAAGTTTTGGGGGACTGTACCTGTGGCTTATAAGAAAGCCACAAACCCAAACATTGCTCTTGCTCCACCTGCTCAGAGTCTCTCATCAGGGCAGCTCAGAGGATTCAGGGGGCCTGGGGTCTTCAGCGGCGGGGGGTCCTTCCACTCTGGGACCCACCGCTGAAGTGCCCCAAAGACCCGCAGCAGGACCCCCCCGCCGCCGAAGACCCGGCACTTCAGCGGCGGGTCCCGCTTCGGCGGTAATTTGGCGGCAGGGGGTCCTTCCGCCTCGGGGCAGAAGGACCCCCCGCCGCCAAAGACCCGGAGTGGAAGAAGCTCTGGGGGCCCAGGCCCCATGAGAGTTTTCCGGGGCCCCTGGAGTGAGTGAAGGACCCCACTCCTGGGACCCCAAAAAACTCTCGTGGGGGCCCCGGCTGGGCCCGGGGCCTGGGGCAAATTGCCCCACTTGACCCCCCTTGGCGTCCCTGTCTCTCACAGCTGTGCTTGTGAAACTCAGTGTCTTTACCTCCTACTTGTAAGTGGCTGCCCTCCCTCCCCCCCACGTGCAAGTAGCGGGAGGGGACAGGCAGCCCAGTTGTGTCTACCTTTAAGATGCAATACCGACATTGTACAGTACAGTATTTGCTGGGGTTTTTGGGGGTAGGGGGTTGGGGGGGAGTTTGGGGGGGGAGTTGTCTCCATTGCTGCCTGATTGCTTATTTCCGGTTCCACATGGTGTCCGGTTGACCAGTCAGTCCATAACTCTGGTGTTTGTATCTTTTGAGGTTCTACTGTACTTTTAAGCTGATTTCTTTGCACATTGTGGGCCCAGTTCTGCATTAAGAAATCTCTTTGACATCAATGAGATGATTCATGTAAGTAAGTGCTCACTATTGTGATTAAAGGCTGCACAACTGGGCCTTGGCTGTTTTTCTTTGACTTTATCTTGGTTTCCCTGCTGATCTTCAGAATTGAATTCCTTACTTGAGATCCTGGCTAAGAGTTCGACTTTCCTCATGTGTAAATGTTTCCCTCAGTTGGCAGGTTTTTATTTAGACCTTCTCAATTAGTTGGCCTATTGTTTCCTATGCTGAATTGTCAGCAAGCAGAGACATACTTACTGAGGGCAATGGGGCGGGGAGGGGCAGGGAGCTGGATCTTCTGCTCATCTCACTTGTAGGCAACCAGTTCATCCAGGACCCGTCACTTAAAGTCAATCTGCTGGTTTTGTAAAGGGCATGCAGTCTCAGAATTGTGTCCTCTGAGGATGTTGCATCAAACAGGTGGCTAGAATTGGAAATTATTCACACGTGGACCAATATAACCACAGCGGCAGCTCAGTCGGGTGGGAAACAACTAGCCAATTTAATCTACAAGTAAAAGGTTAATCTATCTAGAGTGGGCAGGAGGAGGGAATGTGAAGGAATGGAGCAAAACTAAGCCAGAAGGGTCTCATAGGAGAAGAATTATGATTGTCTTTTCCCTCAGAACTGGGTCCCATTTTTTAGTTGCTTTGCTTTTTTTCTTCCTCACGTATATTGGCTTCTCTGCCTAGTTCTGTTTGCAAAATCATTTCACATTAACTAACATTCCACAGCTTTCATCACGATCAAAGGGAGAGGAAGTGCACAGCTCTGATGGGAGAATCAATGGCAGCATGACAACGATCCAACAAAGCTCCCAGTGGAATGGGGGGGACATGGAAAGCGTACTTCAGGGCAGGTATTCTAGACATATGTCCCAAGATCCATGGGTCAGATTCCTGGGGTTAATATCAGATTTAGCAAATAACAACCACTTACATTGAGAAGGCCCTTTGGATTAGAAAAAGCTAGAACCTTAAAGTTTTGAAAATGAAATCTTAGCTTCTGTAGAAAGGAGTAAAAAAAAAAGTGTTAAGACTCTAATGTTCATACTTGGCAATTCTCTTGAATAGATCACATCATATGTTCCATAAAAACAGTTGTCAATGAAAAATGGCTTTTTAACGAAAAATTTTCACAAAAAATGTTCATCTTGGTTAAAAAAATGAAAAACCAAATTCTGATTGATCAAACTCTATTATCAGTACTTAATATATTATGGCTTAAGATTTTCCTTGAAAAAAATATAAAATTTAAATTTAAAAAAATCATTTAAAAATAATTTAAATTGTTCGGCTTCCTCTGTTTTGGAATCCCTGATTTATGCAGTGGAGGTATGTGATGCCCAAAAGTAGCACAGTGGGTACATATAAAACAAAGATCAATTTACAGCATGTACTTACAGTATCCCAATTTCCATTTTCATGGTCTTCCATTACAAAAATCAGACATGCAGTAATGGTGATCATGCATGTCAGTCCCTGCCTTCCAAAGCTAACTATTATTCACTGATTGTACTGTGTCTAGCAAAACTGGTCTCCAGTTTAGGGGAATATCAAGGATGTGAATAGGGAGATGGCCAATAGGGTTGAGGAAGGAGGCTCCCACAACTTTTGCCTAAGGTAAGGATTCAGATCATTGCTTTGCAATACACTGTTGGCCATCGGATGAGATTGGCCAGATAAGTTAACAAATAACTGACCACAATTTTCTTTGATAGTCTTTGAATGCTGAATTCAGTCATACTATCACAGTTGGAGGAACATCCAGTTAATTCATAGGACAAATTTATAGGAATACTTCCATTGAGGATGCTCCTATTTTCCCCACCCACTTTTCACTTCCAGCTCCCAAAAGTCTATTTCACTTTTCTTCTCACAGAGGAAAGCTGAATGGAATTCCTTTTGGAGCCTATCAGTACTGCTTCCAGTTTAGAAAAAGGGGTGATTGTTAAGTGATGAGGTATTTCTTCTCTCACTCAAAGAACTGAGTATTCTGTGTCCAAGACTCTAACAGACTTTGCAATGCACAAGTTCTAATCTTAGTTCCCTCTAAGCTGCGCGGCCGCATGGTCACACAGCAGGCTATTAAGGGCCGCACAGATGGGGAGAGGCACCTCTCCCGCAGCCCCAGCCTCGGAGCTGCCACAGCCAAGGAGATACGCCTCTCCCCCGGCCCCAGGCTGCTGCAGTGAGAGAGATCTTGGGGAAGTCCTCTCTCCCCACTGCAGCCTTGTGGCAGCCTGCATCCTAAATCCCTCATCCTTGGCCCCACCCTAGAACCCACACCCCCAGCCAGAGTCCTCACTCCCCTCCCTGCACCCCAAACTTCTGCCCCAGGCTTGATCCCTTTCCCACACTCCAAACCCCTTGGCCCCACGTATTGGGTGCACATAACAAAATTCATTCCGCACATGGATGTAAAAAATTAGAGGGTTCCAATGTGAATTGATCCAGGCCATTCCATGTTCCTGCCCAGGGACATCCTTAGGATTTATGGGGCACAGTATTATTAAACTGTTGCGCCTATGCTCCACTGAAGGCAGTCCCCAGCTGGCACCACTGACCCCAGTGTGTTGAGGGGGCACAGCCACCACCCTCACCCACGGACCCCCAGGAACCCTCCCCCCATTGCTGACATACACTAAGCCTCGTATGCCCAGTCACTCATGCCCCAGTTTGTATTCACACTGTGCTTTGGCTTGTTTCTGTCTGACTTTATCTGGTTTCTATCATTGAATTTAAAAGCTTTCCCATATTTGTCATGTTGAATAACTCTTAACAGTTTTTTCTTCTGTATATTAAAGTCATTGTGTCTTACTCTATTTCTCTTTTTCTCACCTCTAATTACATTACATTTGTTGTAATCTAAGATGCAGACTCCTTGGGGGAACATTAATAGCAGTATATTTGATTTTTCTTTTTTAAGTGTGTGTTGTAAATCAGAGTCCCGGTCTCTCACTGGATATATTGCTGATATACTCTTGTGGCATATTGGTTGTATTATGTACTTTTGCATTTCTGCAACATTATATAAAATGTTAATAAAAGGAGTAAAAGGCTTTAAATTTTAATATAGTAGTATCTATAAACCAAACTCACTATATACTCAATTATGTTTTTTCTAAAACTATCTGTGGTTTTTAAATCAAACAATTTCACTTAAAACTTGCTAATGGTGTACCTGATGAGAATTTAGAAAACATGTAGCTTCTTTCATGACTAATAGATATGAATTACCCATAATTTCAAACCTGATACTAATACTAATAACAGCATCACATCATTGAAATGAACTCCCAACTCATGAAGCATTATCATTGCAGGCAACTGGCAAATTGGTTGTTAACTTCTAACACAATTGATATGCCTTTTATTATTGCAATATTCTGTTTCAACAAAAGATTGCCCATTTTCTTTCCAGCAATGAACCATTTTAATGATTTTTATGTAGAAATCTAGCTAATGAAAAATAATGATAGAGGACTCTGAATTTAGCTCTTTATCCTCTGTTCCAGCAGTATTCATTATAATAGCACAGAATAGTCATGAGGATGTCATGCAGGTACCCTCCAGTCTCTTTATAAGGCTCTCCATTATAGCTGGAGAGGTGAAAAATTATCCTAATATGATGAGACTACCCTAGAATTTTGGGATTGCCAAGCAAATAGATGTGTTAGAGTTTATTTCTGTTCAATCCTGAAAATGCCTTACCTGATGCATTCATCTCTCCCAATTACTGTTCTCCCCTGATTTGAGAAGCCAAATGAGAGCCCTAACATAGGCTAGGAAGTTCTGAAATAAGGCCAATAATATTTCCAGCCTAAAAAGATGCATAAAGTGCCAGAAATGTTATGGCAACCCATTATTACTACTATTGCTTTATTATTCTTTCACTGAGCATCAGCATGTGCCAACTAACAATAAGAAGAAATATAGGAATTTGCCATACCAGAGCAGATCAGTGGTCCATTTAGTTGACTATCCTGTCTCCAGCAGTAGCCAATACCAGAGGCTTCTGAAGAAGGTGCAAGAAACCTCATGAGGGAATTTTTCATCTTAACACACATCAGTTAGGGATTAGTTTATCCTGAAGTACAAATGTTTATATATTATGTAAGAAATTTACCCTATTTAAAGTAATTGTGGATCTGATTTTCCACATACTGTCTAATCCTGTTTTTAAGCTTACAAAGTTCTTGGTATCAGTAATTTCTTATGGCAATGAGTTCTGTAGGTCAGTTATGAAGAAGGTAAAAAGTATTTTCTTGTATCAGAAATAAATTTGTTTTTCAGTTTCACTGGATGACCTTTTGTTCTTATAAGTAAGAGGATAATAGTACCTGGTTTACTGTCTTTGTCACTGATTAATTTGTATAACTGTCATTTCCCCTTTTTGTCTTTTCAAACTTGCTGAAATGATTCATTAGGATAGAGTTTAAAAAATGATATGATTGCAGCGAACTGGAAGATGGCCAATATGCTTTAAACTTTTGCCATGTTGACAATTGACCACTTATCCCTTCTTAGTTTTCAGACTCATGACAGTACTTTACCTTTCAACCAATTTACTACTTAGTTTCTTTAATAGTGTTTTGTGATGAGAAATGTTAAATATCCAAATAAATTACAACATAGGTCAGTTTTCTTCATAGTGACACTCTCAAAGGACCAGATCCTCATCTGGTGTAAATTAGCATAGCACCAATGATGTCGGTGGAGTGATGCCAATTTACATGAGCAACGGATCTGACCAATAGACTGAAGAAGCATAATTTTCTCTCTTCTAGTTTACTCCAGTCATATCATGTTATTCTAGGTGTTTCTTCATTTTTTAAAAACTCTATCCTTAATTTTCAGCTAGTTTAAGCAGTACTGAAGTAAGACTCAGTGATCTGCAATATCAGTGTGATTTTAAAAGATGGATATATTTGCTACCCTACAATTTTTAATGATAATGGATATTTTTGTTATTACCTCAGCCATTTAGTTTTTTCAGAACTCTGAATCCAATCCAGTCCTGAGAACTTACTGTTGACCAGCTTGTTTCAGCACCTCCTATTAAAGTAGCATGTAGACACCATAAACTGAAATATAGGGCCTCCATGATAAAGTCCAGCATCTTGCTGAAGTGGCTTGTAAATAAATAAGACTAGAATTGATGTACTTGTGGAAAGTATGTAATTGCTACTTGCTGAAGAAGAATGCAGTAAATGGCATGCTGTTCTGAGTTGGAATTAATGTAAGACTCTTGTAGCAAACTTTTCCATGTTTCATGGAAGAAATGTATTAGAAGGGATTCAAAGGCATTAGTTTGCAACAGAATACGAGAAGATTAATTCATGCACAAAGGGTGGCATGGGAAAGGGTTTTAAAATGGCAATGGGAGAAGAATATAGGGAGCTGTTAGGCAGAAGGTTTAGGTTGAGTGAAAGTGTGGCAGCCACATTCTTGGCCATCACACCAAGGACTGACCCAGAAGTTAAAAACATGAGCTGCTCCAACCTGAGCTAAGGCCAACTATAAACATTTATATCCTCTGGGGAATGGCACAGAGGTGTACCTGTAACACACACTCACTGACAGGTTTACAAAAGGATTATGGGAGATGATGTGGGGGCTGAATTCATGGGGAGTAGAGAACTTTGGAAAATAGGGAAAAATTCTAGTGGGGAGTAAATAAGAATCCCAATGGATCTCCCCTCGAAAATACACTGTACATAAAATACTGCTGGTTTTGATAAAGAATTTTTTGACCTTTTCTATTTAGTTTTAAGTGTATTTTTGGTGTATATACAATGTAACTGCATAAAAACATTTTAAATAACAGATGGCCTTCTAAACAAGCATCTTCCTGTGTACTGTGTATATAAAGATAGGTACAGATTGCTTATTTTTGCTTTGACATAGCTCCATTGAATTAATCATTAGCACATCTTTGTTAAACTCAGTTTTAATAATAACGGCACTGTGTCTTATTGTGACAGCAATAGAAAGAACTTTGTGTTTAAAAAATATTAATAGGCCAATTATTTTTCTTCACTTTGTCACAATTAATTGATAAAGAAATTCTGTTTTGAACAGTGCAGCAATTAAAATTTGGTTGAGATTTTAATCTAAAATAGAGAGTGACGAGCATAAAGGCAGTTTTATATGCTCATCCTGACAGAGTACAGTACTAATAAAAAATGAAAGTGTATGTTAAATGTCATCTGTTAGTCTCTTAAGACCATTGCCCCATTCTGCTGACTAGCAAGTCCACTAGCACCAGGTCTTAAATCATATGTTAACTGAAGAAAATACCCTGAAGTCTAACTGTTAGTGGCTACATGCAGTAAATTCTATTAACCTATATCATGGTTTCCTAGATGATAAAAAGCACTATACCATGAATCTTTTCCTAAATAGACATTTCAAAATTGCAAAGAAGGTATCAACATTGTGAATCAGTCAAGACCACATTAGGAATTGTGGTACAGTTCATTACTCATGAGATGTTACACAGCATTAGAAGTTTCCATAGGCTTAATTTGACATGAAACCATCAAACTAAACTAAGTGATAAGAAAACAAACTTCAAATACCTTCCAAATAGATGTGAGTTTGTACACACTGAGACATGAATAGGTGGACTGTAATAAGAGAAGTGATGTGTTAATTTAGCAAAAAGCAATGTTAATGGCAATCCTTGTTTCTTCTTAATTATTTAACTCACAATTAGTTAAAGAAAACAGTAAAAGTATGTTCAACCCCATATGGCACATGTTGATACTGAATGCTTATTTGAGCTGGAAAAAACAACAAATAATTCTAATTCCTTTTTATTATATATAAATATGCAATTTACTATTAGAACTTCATGAACAATTTGCAGCAATTTATTTAGTGAATTTAGTCCTATTTCCTGTCTGCAGATTGTCCACAAACTATTAGTATGAATTTCTTCCCTGTTCAGAATGTTTTGATTCTTCCATGTGAACACATTTGAGCATTGGGATGATTTGGGGAATCTGTCTATACACAACTTATGACTTCTGGTTGATGTTATGAAACTGCTGTATCATGAAGTGCTTCAATGTGTAGTGCATCAGCCATACCTGCCAGATCAGGGGCAATGGGAGAGGGGCTCATTACACCTTAATGGTCACCCATTGAGGTGGAAACAAGTTAGGACAACAGATTGACTACATCTAGGAAACTAGAATTGGATTCACAAATGTATTTAGGTGCCTAACTTCCATTTATTTCAATGGAAATTAAGTATTCTTGTAAATCCCACCCCTAGTTCCTTCAGCCTGTCCGTTTTAGGCTCTGATCCTGCACTTAGACATGCAACCTGATGCTCTGTGCCATGCAACCCAATGGGACTGTTCACTGTGTGTACAGTTAAATATGCATGTCAGTCTTTGCAAGGGTCAGGCAAGGCCTTAGGGTACATCTACCCAGTAAAGAAAACCTGCAGCTGGCCCATGCCAGCCAAATCGGATTCACAGGGTTCAGGCTGCAGGGCTGTTTAATTGATGTGTAGACTTCCGGGTTCAGGCTGGAGCCCGAGCTCTAGGACCCTTCAATGTGGGAGGCTCCCAGAGCCCAGGCTCCAGCCCAAGTCCAGAAGTCTGCACAGAAAGGAAACAGCCCCACAGTCCAAGCCTCCTAAGACAAGTCGGCTGGCATGGGCAAGCAACTGGGTTTTCTTGTCTGCTATACCCTTTGATTGTTAGCTCATTGGGGCAGGAATTGTACCTTTTTGTGCTTCTACAATGCCTAGCACATTGTGGGCACTACCAGAAACAATTAATAACAAAAAGTAATATTTAGGTAATAGTTTAAGCCAAGCTGGGAGAGACCTGTGTTTTTGGCCCTGAAGAACACTGGTTCCAGGACTGGTTTCTGAGATGTATGTCATTCATTCCATACTGCATGTCTGTCTGTGCCACACTGAGTCTTTGTAGTATGGAATCAGAATTCATACCCAGAAATGGCATGGGAATCTGTATGGGATCCTATACATGCAGGCCAAGGGGATGTTCGAACTTAAAGTTCAGGCAGCCCCAGGCAAGGAAATGGAGTTTGAGGCTGAGGGTATAGTAGTTTATGTGCTGCCATGTCATGATAATAATACCAATAAAAATAACTAAGTTGGTCTGTTTCCTCCTCAGAATCCTACTGTTGTTGGGACCTAGATACTATGGGTGAAATCCTGGCTCCATTGATGTCGGTGGCAAAACCCCAGTTGACTTCACTGAGGCCAGATTTCACTTGATAACTACAAAGGAATAGAATAAAAACAAAAATTCCTGTCAGAATCCACCCTACATGTAGACCCGACTCACTATTGTGACCATTTCAGGAAGGCAGTATTTAGTGAGACAGTTTCTGAGACCTAGCTTCCCCCTGCCCACCATGCCCTCTTTTTTTTTTTTTTTTTTTGGAGTGATTGAAAGAATAAAGGATGTTTGAGAATGCTTAGTTTGTATACATTGATTTCTCCTATTCTTCCCCCACAACTCAGGTAGTGAAGGGGAAGTTTTATCCCTTTAACAATTGAGAGAACCTGACAAAGGGAGTACATTGTCTCTATTTTTTTCACTTACAATGTTAGTTGATGTAGCCCTGGTGTTGGGGGCGGGGGGAGGTTTACTTAACACAAAATTATCTTGATTTTCTTTCAGTCCAGTATTTTGATTAGACTTGTTCCTTGTTGCGAGATTCCAGGGCTATAAGCAGCTGTGTGTGACTTATGGAGGAAGAAAACATTGCCCCACTAATGAAATGAAAGGATTTTCCTTGGTTTTACTACAAGAGGGGATAATCCAGGCCAGAATATTGCTTTTACTTAAGGTTTTAGACAACAAATAAAATCCATATTCATTGGATTTTTGTGAGTCTTTGTGAATACAATTTTTGCATCAGTGTAGGAGGGAGAGGTCATTTACTACTTTGACCCTAATACCAAGTTCCTTAAGCTCCTGGACTAATAATGTAGCCCTAGTCTCTGCTACAGTGTCTGGAAAGAAACACAGACATCAATGATCAGCCACAATTTCTCTAACTGATAAGACTAGAGTTAGTGAACCAAGCACAGATAAGGGCAGTGTCTTTTTTGGGAACCTGCAATATGGTTACCCAAGCTGTAGCACTTCAGTGAAGGTGCTACTAGGCTGATGGAAGAGCTTCTCCCATTGGCGCAGTTAATCCATCTCCACAAGAGGCAGTAGTTATGTCAATGGGAGAAGCCCTCCTGTCATCAAAGCACTGTCTATACTGGGGATTAGAGCTGTATAACTGCGTTGCTCAGAGGTGCAGATTTTTCACACCCCTGAGCGAGTTTATAGTGAGTTTATAGTGTAGACCTGGCCTAAGTCTCTGATTTAGCAAAGCACTTAAGCAGGAGCTTAAATACCATAGACAACTGATACTTAAGTGCTAACTGGGGTTTAAGAGCTTGTCTGTGTTGAGCAAATCAAGGGGGGCAAAGTCAAAATGGAGCAGTGATAACGCTGCAGCACTGGAAAACAAATATAAGCAGCATGTCAGATCAAGAAGGACTCAATGATTGTCCTGTTCTTCTTGAAGAAATCATTAATGGAGCCTTAGGCAATCATGGGGTTTAGTCTGGGAAAGTCCAATGTAATGCTAACTGGAATGCTACATTGGCTATTTGTTTGGCTACAGTACAACATTTTAAATTAAGATGTTTAAAATTGTTCTTTTATTTATAATGAATAAATAATTATATTGCAGTTAGTTGATAATGTCCCCTCCCAAAAGTAGTAGTTTTCATCCTGAGGAGGAGGTATAATGCCATCTTCCCTTCTGCACCCATGAAAACCTAATTGTAAAAACCCCCAGTCACTTACCTGCTCTTCTAAAACACATCCCCCAAAAGGGTCATTGTTCTTTCAGTTCTTAAGCTTATTTTTGCAAGCAAAATAAAATTGCTAATTTATATAAATTTAACCTGAAATATATCAGTAACGGCAAAAGTACTGCCTCATGAAAATGGTGGTTTGCAATTTGACACTTTGTATTGAAATATTAATTACCGGTATACTCATAAGTCTAAACATTGGATGAACTTTTCATGGTATGGTAGTCACACACTTGATATACCTGTAGCAGAGATGTCAAATGCAAACTTGAAAATCTAGTACAACATTTGTTTTTTCCTTCCAATGGGACAGCCTGAAAGCCACCTCACAGCAGGTGTAGTTAATACTGATACATATAGTGGGGATATCTACCACTTCAGGTCTTGTGCAATGCATCTGAAAATAAATTATATGGACTTATTCTGTCAAACATATTAATTGTTACAGTTTTCCTAAGGAAACATGGAATTCTCCTTTTACCTTTTTTAATGCAAAGACTTCTATATCTCTCAGGAGATTCTATTATTATTTATTATTACTACTAATAGAATTTTAATGTCATCTTACCTTTCATTTCCATAACAAAAACTATAGTTTACATAATAATCAGTGGATTAGAATAATAGATGGGAAAACTACTAGCATAAACAGGGTATATTTATCAGTTGGCAAAGATAGATGTTTCTAAACAATAGCCATATTTATTTTATTTCCTGTTTGATCAACTATACCATCTCTAATACTAAAATTAGTTCCAAAGATATGCAACCCACCCTTTGTTTGGAGAATATTTCTGTGTGGAAACAGTTTCATATTCAAAATGTTCATCCAGGGGAGAAAATATTTCTGTTGGCAAAGACTTGACATCTATTTATTGCGGCAAAAATGGTGCTACTTTGCCCATTGGCTGATATTAACTATTTGCTTGGAAAAACAGTTGAGGCGAGAATTTTTTTTTCTTTAACTCACTGTAGCCCTCAGGAATGTCTCACCTCATTCATTCAATGTTGTAATAGAAATCCAACAACTCTTTAATGCAGCCATCTTCCTCACACTGCAGAGCCTGTCTCCAAGAATAGGCAACAGACACTACAGCGAGAGACTACTTCGTCTTTACTGCTAAGAGGAGACATGTTTCTTCCCACAGGCTAACTGTCACGTGTCGGTTATCCCAATGTAAAAACATAGGTGAGAAGACATACTCTAGTTTTACCATAATGTAAACTAGGCACGTTCAGTCCTATGCCCCTGCCGGTAGTGTGCAGGGTATGACTGCGCAGCAAAAGCTGTGCATGGGCTAGTTTCAATCCAACTAGCACAGGTAACAATAGTAGTAAAGACATTTCAGTGGAGGCTTCAGTGTGGGTAGTACAAGCCTGGCATGAGCCCTGAGCATGTATTAAGCATGCCCATGCCGCATTGTCTTAACTGCTATTGTTAACCTGTTTCCAGCTACTGTGGATAACCCATGCACAGCATCTGCTGTGAAGACAAGCCCACAGACAGAATCTCATACACCATAGCCTTGAGTTATTTAGGTCTTTTTCCTCTTCTGAACTCACTTTTTGTTCTTGTCCTCTGACTCTGCATTGTTTCACCATACCCTGGTGTGACGCTCTGTACCTCAAAGTAGTACCCCAGAACCACCATATTCACCACTGCCATAAAATTCATATGTTTTGTACAAAGTATGCCTTGTGAGGTATCATTTTAAAAGTCTGAGTCTCTTGAACATTAATATCCTGTTGGACTGTATGTGCTATCATTACATGTGACATTATGACATATTGGTATATGTGTTACTGAAATAAGTTATGAGGCTGGGAACACCCACAACCAGCCTTTCAGTTACAACAAAGGAGTAGTCATGGATAGCCAGACATGCAATTAATGGCTCATCAATACCCAATCCACTATCCCAGAAACTTCTCAGAGAAGACACTGTGACACTGAGCCACAAAGGGTTAAGCAACTTGCAGACTAAATGATCCTTTAAAGATATATTAGAGTGTATATAAATGGTAATTAGGACTATTCCTTATAAATAGCTAACAAAGCCATGTTAGATAGACTAGAGCTTTGAAAGGTAGACTTGTATTGTTAGAGAACTGGAAGACAGTGATTGTATTGGTCTGTATTTACGTATATATTGTTAGAGAGTAATAATGTAACCAGATGGTTCCTGTTTGTTTACTATATTCTATTGATTCAGAGATCAAAAGGAGGTATTAACATTTAGAATGTATTTTAAATTTTAGATGGAACTGGGCTGTATTAATATTATAGTCTATATTTCTCTGAAGTTTTTAGTAAACTGTCTATGAACTGAAGCTTACCATTGGCACTGTGAAACTGACCTAAGAACTTTATTCATATATATGTTTAATGATCTTTTAACCTATACTCTGTCTTTTCTTTTTGAATAAATCTTAGTTTAGTTAATAAGAATTGGCTTTAAGCATGTGTTTGGGTAAGATCTGAAATATTCTTTTACCTGGGGGGTAATGTTTCCGATCCTTTGGGATTGATAAAACTTTATATATGATGAACAAGATCAGTGATCCTCATCATATTTGACTTGGCTGCCTGTGTGGATACCCAAGGCTGGGTTGCTTTCAGGGAACTGTGTTTTGGCTTCTGGATAACCAGTAAGATACTGTAGAAGCTGGTTTGATGAATCTAAGTATTAGAAATAACCACCAGTTTTGGGGATTGTCTGGCCCATTCTTTGCAGTTGCCTTCATTGAGCAATCTCAGTGAGGCTCCCCTGGGACTCCAGTCTCAGGCACATACCCAGAAGAACATCTGGAGGACAAATACTTTGAATTGGGGAAGTTTGGTCCTAGGCTAGTAGCTGGAAGGTAGTTCCAGCCTATGTATTGAGGAATTGTAATCTGCTTTTACCATCTGTCAGGGGGACAAAAGCTGTTTGATTCAGCTCTTGCTTAGACTAAAGATTTAGGATATAGAATGAATGTTTATTTTTTTATTTTCTTACGGTAACTATCTCTGACCTTTATGCCTACCACTTATAATCAGAAAAATATATTTTAATTTAGTTAAACAAACTTATTTTAATGTTTTATCTGTACCAGTGAGTTTGTCTAAAATGCTTGGGAAATCTCAGCTCAACTTAAAGGCTGGTGCATGTCCACTTTCCTATGTGGAAGTGGCAAACTAAGTAATGAGTTTACACTGGCCAGGCTTCTGACCAGCGCAATATAGTACAGTTCTGGGGTGCAAGTCTGGGGAGCTGATGGGAATTGGCTGGAGCCTCCCTATTGATGGTTCATGAGTGACTGGGAGATCATTCACGTAACACAATTGGGTGTGTCCCTGCCTGTGGATGGCTATGCAGTGCCTCTTAGAGGTTTATAGCTTGACATTAGCATCACAGTGTGAAAGGCAGCCCAGATTGGTGGGTTTGGAGGGCTCAGTAGTCCCACAGTTCTGGTTGCACCCTGGGGACCCTGTCATACCTGACTACTTCTACTTTGTGTGCAATAACAGTACTGCCAACCCCAAGCATTCAAATCCCATGTCAGGCCTACAAAAAATGAGCTTGATTAAAAATCATGAGACTTAATAATACATATCTGAGTGGGTGGGAGAAGGTTGCCATCTAGTTTATGGGTCTTTATGGTGCACTCACTCCATGTTTTCAAGCTTTCCTCCACAACCATGAGAGCAAAGTGGGGGAAGTAAATTAAAGCCAAGATTCTCTTGCAATTGTGTGGTTCCAGCTGTTGGGGGCCTTATGAAAAATACCAAATATGGCAAAACACCTAATCTAATCAGATCATGAGAATTGGCAACACTGATATAACTCCTGATATTGCAATTGTTCAGGATTCAAATATAGGACTTGTGACTCCAATCTCTTTGAATAATGAAACTGTCAAAGCAGTCTCCAGCTTTTGCTATTTGGGTTCTATACTCACCACTACCTCCAACTCTCAAACGGAGATTCTCCATCAGATTGGCATTGCAGCACAACAACCAATGACACTGAAATCAACAACAAAAAAATATCAATCAGTAACAGTTGGCATGGCTTCAGGGAGCCAATGTTACCCACCCTGAGGCAGCACAGGGAGCCCTCATCAGCCCTGCTGTCACCCAATGAGTGAGTGGATCCATGACAGTGGAGCTGCTGAGTGCTCTCTGCATTGCCTGGGGGCTGGTGACAGCTGATTCCTGCAGGGGCAGGCTGCAGTCCTGTTGGGGCAGAGCAGAGACCACCTCCTCCCTTCCAAGATGTGCAAGGAGGAACCTCAGCAACTGGCCACCCCACTGCTGAATGGCTCCTGCAGCAGTTCCAGGAGCCTTCTGCAGCCCTGCTGTCACAGACCTGGGCTCTCTCACCCACTTGGAGTGCCGGGGGTCTGTACTGTGCCCTGCCAGGACCACAACCTTCCCGCACCTTGTGCCTGTAGGGAGTGGGTGTCACTGGCCCAGAGCCACAACAGCTGAGCTGCCAAGTGCTTCCTGCATAGCTACAGGGCTGGTGTTACACAATCCCTGCAGGCACTGGTGTGGGGGACACTTCGGTTATCCTAGCCCAACAGAGCAGAGACCCCCAGCCACGTCTGCAAGGAGGAGGACAAGGCCTCGGCTGTGGAAGAAGCCACCCCTGGGCTGACCATTTCCTGCCCGAGATGGCTCACTCTCTCTTGGATGGTGAGTGAGTGGGGCTAATGATACCCAATCCCTGTGGGCACAAGATGCAGGGAAGGCTGCAGTCCTGATCCAGCAGAGCCAAGACCCACAGCCATTACTGCAAGAAGTCATGTGTTCCAGACACAGAGGTAGCCACTCCATCCCTGGGCAGGAGCCGTCCAGCAGCAGGGTATCCTGCCCCACAGCCAGGGGCCTCAGTGCTAGCCATGGCCATGAGAAGGAGAATATCTGCTATGCCCTGCCAGGCCCACAGCTGTCCCTGCAACTTGTGCCTGCAAGGATCCATTGGTCCTGTGGCCACACAGGGACCTGCAGGAACTCCACAGTCACGGCCCTGCTTCCTCATTGACTAGTTAGCAGGGTGGGGCAGGTGGGGAACCCACCCCCAGGCAAGAACTGTTCAACAGTAAGACATCTTCCCCCAGGGTGGGGGCTCATCCATTCTCCTCAACCCCGCTCATAGGGTTACCACCTTTGAAATGCAAAAAACCACACCCAAACCCCACAAGGCAAGTGGGTCACAATCCCAATCCCCAAACCACAAGACAACTCTGCAACACTGCCTACCTTCAACAGCCACTTAGAGTATCTAGAGAGACAACACACATAGATAAGATTGAGAACATCCTTTTCTTATTTAAACTGCAGAAGTGGGAACACTGCAGCATCTTTAGCTGGATACAGACATTTTTTAACCTTAGATATCACAGTGTATTGTGATGATGATGCCAATCTGTAGAGCCACGTTAAAAAAAAACACCTGGCAGATTAAATTATTTTTCTGGCAACTGTCAAGTCCATTAAAAAAACAGCCAGGCCAGTCAAATACCAGCCAAGGCGTAACCCTACCTGCTCAGGGTCTCTGCTCTGTCAGCCCAAGAAATCCACAGCCTCCCCCATACCTTGTGCCCCTTTGGCTTAGCCCTTTGGCTGTCCAGGGAACCCCCTGCAGCCCTGCTGTCAGCACTGCCCTAACTGTAATCCTACCTACCTCCCCAACTGTATAAAAGAGTTTAAAATAGGGGGGAAATCTTAAACAAACACTGATAACCATCAAAACTGGGGGGGGGGAGAATCAAATGATGCCAAGTTTACTTTTCTTGCTGTTAGACCAGTGTGCACCTTAAAGTGCAGTTCTACTCTGAACAGTTAAAAAAATAAAAAGCACTTTCTTATCAACAGGTCTTCTCCCCACATGTATTCCAAGTCATGTCTGCTTACCTGAGGGAAGAAAGTAACCTTCTACCATCTTTTGCTCCTGTTAAGCCTGCAGAGCCAACACATCTAAGACAGAATGACCTTTAGTCTTTCTTGTCCAATCACAAATTATTTGCCAAGTTCTGTTTAAAGGCCCAGTCGGATAGACCTATGCAACCCTATTAAGTGTATGCTGTATATGACAATGAAGGCATAAATTGAAGACAACCACATAGTACTGGCAGCACTGGGGGCGGAGTTTGACTTTCATGGCCTCTATTACTAGTGATGAGAAGTAAAATCTCAGCTTGATGTTGAGATCTCAGGTTAAGTTTGCAGGACTGGCAGTTAGAAAAACATTTTTACTGGTCAACGGAGCACATTTGCTCTGGAAGCCATGGAGAGACAAGTATGGAACATTATGATACCACTTTACAGAGCCACTTTTCAGAGTAGAACTGCACTCTAAAGTCAAATTTGTCAAAATGTCAAGAAAACAATGAAGTACCCCACAGAGTGTGCAAAGCATCAAGGAAAGCCACATGCTGCCATTAAGCAAAATTAGTGGTCACGATCTATCCCCTTTTAGCGTGTGACAGGAGATCATTGAAATCAGTTTTTGCTGTTCAGCACTGACAAACCTTTTTCCCAATGGCAGCTTAACCTCCCAGGCTTAGTTTATCAGGGCTCAGGAAGACAGGCACCAAACTAGGGGGAAGGCTCTTTTAGTCTATAACCTTAATAGGTTATAGCAACCTATAAACCTATAGCAACTAACTGAAGGAATTTTTCATAGCCACATTCCCCCATACAGTAAATATCAAACTCTGGTCATTTTAAGTGCATTTTATCTTCCATTGAGATATGGGATGAAATGGAAAAGAAGCATTACAATGCTTATATATGAAGTATTTTATATTGCTAGCAGAACATAACTGATATATTGATTTACATGTAGACTAAACCAGTTTAGAATCCTTCAGACTGACGATAGCCATCCCCTTAGATAGTTGACTACTTTCCTAAAGTGTTATCTTAAATATACTTTTCAAATGTACAGAGTCAATCATATGAGGTATAAAAGCTGGAGATGCTCCTAGTTCACTTGAACAGAGGTAGGCAATGTTTTGATTCAGAAAATAACTCAGTTATAGTGGTTTGGTTTTATGGGGAAATAACTGAAAGCACCTGAATAATAGAGCATTTTATACTCTCCCAGTTTCTTTTGCTCACTTGTGACAGAGTACAGCAAATATAATCTCCATTTCCACTTCAAACAATTCTTGTTCTGCTTCTAGGCAAATTGAAGAATAAAATTTTAAAAAACTCCTCTAAACACTGGGCTTGGCATTATTTGTATACATACTGTGCAGAAACACACACTAAACCAAAACCCTGTATAAACAAGCTTCATAGAATAGCATGGAATAAACCATCTTGCAGCATGGACAAATATTATAAACAAGGAACACTACCTGCATCATGCTATATAATTTTCTCTCTGTTTTTGCAGTATTTTCTAAACAATACTTCCAATAGCAAATGTATTTCTTCACTATAATACACATAACCATGGTGACCTGCCGATCATCCTCTCTTCCTTCCCCCTTGGCTAGTGAAAAGAGAAGTAGTCAGGAGGGCAGCAACTGGGGCAGAAAGGCAGTTCTCAGACTAAAAGGTCCATCCCATCTCAGTCACCCTGATCGCTGCAGGAAAGAAGGGAGACTTCCCACTTGGACATTAAACCACAGTAGGAAATGAGAGGTTGGGGTGAATCCCTTGCTAGGGATTCCAGCCCCTGTGCAGAAGACTCATTCCCTGCATGGAAGAATGAGTAACGAGATTTTTATCATCACCTCACCATCAGCCTCCTGGGAGATGGGAGCAAGGGGACAACTCTAAAGACTTCTTACTATGTCTTATGACTGGTGAGCAGCTATCTATACACACACACACACACACACTTTTCTGAGGCCTCCGTTGTCCTCCTGCCACTGACTAAGGAGAGTGAAAGCATTGTAAGGTGCACGGATGAGAACAGCTTCTCATATACACACAAGCAGAACACATCTCTTGGACTTAAACAGAAGTTATCCTCCTGCTGACACACTAGGCTTGGACCCTGTTCCTCCTCACACCACCTGGCTTCTTCCCAAAAGCCTCTACAGTTATTTTACTGTGATATCTACAGGGTGGACAGTTACCCACACTCTGACTTGGGGGATTCCTATGTAAGCCATGTGACCTGAAGCTGTAGAAGGTAAGGAGCCTTTGGCTCACGTTAGTGAACAGGGGGCAGAATGGCTATAGAGTTGTCTCATCTGCATAAGCTATGTAACTAGAATTCTAAATGGGCAGATGCTCCAGAGGGGAAGGAGCTCTCTGCCACCCTCTTAATGGTGAATAGGGGAAAGTATGGCTACAGAGAGTTGAATTTACATAAACTTTCTTCCCATGACACTTGGGGAGTCACCGTAACTGTACACGTATTCAGAATTCATTGGGTAGTGGAACTGAACTGTAAGGAGAGAAAGGGGTAGGGAAGGGTTGATAACTTGTGGCTAGAAGTATATCAGTTGTTGTAAGATAGCTCAAGGCTCTTAAATGCTACTTGTTCCTGTCTGTTTCACCATTGAAAGGACTCTTTGACAAGAGACAAAACAAAGAGGGCTCTTTGCTGAAGCTACAGAGGGCAGCAATACAGCTGTGTAAACTCTAATGAGGCCCCTTCTACCCAGTCACTAAATCACTAATATCTGGCTTAAGTAGTGGGCCCTCAGGACAGGACCAGGCATCACATCCCAAGAAACTGGAGACACACTCACCCAAGTGTACCTCAAGACTTTGGGACTATGTTACTGCAGACACCATATGGTAAGTGATGTTTAGCTGAGGGAGGAGAGTGAAGTGAGATGACACAAGGACATTTGCCTATTGACTGTTCACACCAGCAGGTGGGGAGCTGAGTTCATGGACTATTGCCAAAGTTACCATGAAAAAATGTTTTATTTATCATTCATATAGCCATACGGTTGTGTTTTCCCAAGTTAATGCTATGTTCTCTTTTCCCTACTAATGTTTTTTTCTTGTTTCCATACACAAGACCAAGGCTTATGGGTGAAGTGTTGTCTACTAAGGGAGCCCAGGGCAACTAATTTAGCAATCCCAGAAATTCTGGGTGGGGCCTTAAGTTGGTGATGTTTGTTATTTTTAAAAGTGATCCCTAGCTATTGGAAGTTGGACCTTGTTGCAGCAGACCACACCTGGGCGAAGGTTATACACACGCTTTGGAAGCAGCAGATTTCTAGTATGCTATACTTGTTGGGTGCACTGTAACACACTCAGGCCGAGACACTCAGGGTTATTAATTCAAACCTTTATTTGAACCAAAAGCATTTCTTGAGGTTAACAACTACTATTAAAGCGATCAATAGTAACAGACTGGCAGAAAAAAAATCTGTTTCCTTCTTCTGGGAGATAGGCAGTGTCATGATGGATTTCTCCTCCAATAATCTATATTTAAACATATTCATTATCCTTCCAATCAACATTAAGCATTATATATCTTCCAAATAACATCAAACACCTTTACACTACTAGCCATTTCTTTGGTTAATTATCAAGCACACATAACCCATATATGGTGACATTGACATCAATTGGCTACTTATCTCATGGTTGGTTTTCTCTACTATACTTTTCTATTTGCTCCAGTTTCCCTTTTCTTGTCCTTAATGGTACTTTCTTGTTTATCTCAATTTCCCTATTATTCTGGTCAGCGACCTGGGTGGGGACACCCTATTAGCACTTATCTAGAAAGCAATTTACACAACTTCTAGCCTGGTCACCTTTTTGCAGCTTTAACAGAAATTTTCCATCCTAGAACATAAACAAGTTAATTTAGAAATACTTGTCAAATCTTAAGCCACACTTTGACCTTCAGCAGGCTCAGGCCTGACCATTATTGCTCCTACCTAATCTGTATATTTTAGCTCTCTAATATGCTACACTTATGACATGTCATCTTGGGCAATCAGTAACAAGGCTTCACATTGCATGGCATGATGTACCGTAGGACAGTGTGTGAAGTCATCATACAGCACAACTCTCACAATTAACCACACAATCCAGGACAAAGTATTGAAATTTAAAGGCAGGACACATATTAGATGGTACCCAGCCTGAAAGGAAGCTGAAAAGCATTAATGTGAAACACCAGATACCACATTTTACTGATAACGGAATTATATCGGGATACAAAAATATGGCACCTTTCTAATATAATATATCATTATAATACCAAGGGGTCCTATCAGCACCCTTCTGTTGTTTGTGATAATAGAAATCATCTCACTTTTCATTACATTAAACACTATAGCAGAGTTAAGATTTGGAACATTCAGTGTGAAGGAAATTGCCTGGATACACTGATAACAACTGGGACTTCCATAGCTGTCACCTTTCAGCATCTTTTACAACAATTTCAATAATGTAGCCAAAATAAACTAATGAACAGTGCAACTGAATGGATTCTACACACACCCGGATTCTAATTTGCACACAGTGAACACGTCTAAAGGAGATAAAAAACACTTGAATATTGGGAATTTGCTGTGACAATATGGCTAGTTCCCTTAACTCAGTACTAGTCACCATTGCATAAATCAGATGTTCTATTTGTTTACGTTACTTTTTGCATATGCTGCCATTGCTGTGCATACATTTGCTTTAATTCTTTAAAGAACAAATATCTCAGATATTAAACTTTGTAAACATATTACACATTGTTTAATGCACTTTCAGCTAAATGCCTTTTTTTAAATGTCAGAGCTGTTGTCATTTGAATCCCTGAGTGCACTATCACAACCGTTTTCTTTTTCCAAAATACATAAGAGGTATAGAGATGCTAGAATTAGCACATCTGCAGAAGAACATCTTTCATTATTTGATGTTTTGGCTTCCTTTTTATTAAGCACTGAAGACTCTTTCTGCTGGACACATGCTAGTCTTTTGCCTTCTTTGTACTCCACTTAGTATGTTTCATTTTTAGTGAATATTGCATTATCTACCGATAGTATAACTTGTTAAAAAGTGCTGGTGCTGCTGAAAATGACCTCAACACAAAAAAAAAAGGAAATTCATGAACATCCTGAGGATTTCTTTTTCCAACAAGCTCTAACCAACAGCACCAAATTGTATTTTAAGTATACCCTTGACAGGTGTGAAATTAACATCACCCTGTTGAAGTCCTCTATCAGTTCTTAAGGGTACAGTTAGCATACACTGTTTGGTTAATACACCCCAATTCTTGTAGGTATGGATCACCTCACAAGAGTGAAATGTGTATGGCCCCACATGTCTAGAACCCAGGCCTGCAGAACTGCTAAGTAGTTAGCATCTCCATGCTGCCACCCACCCAAAGCTGTAACCAGCTTGCTTTCCACTGCCCCCAATCTGCCGTGGAACATGGGAAGTCCCACCTCAAGGGGTCTGACAGACGGCAGCCCCATGGCCCTGATTGGCTCCCCACCCTATACAAATCTAAGGCACATTCCAGAAAGTGCTCTGGTGACAGTGTGGATTCTCTGCAGCTGCCATGACCATTCCTTGCTCCTGAATTGCTGGCTTCAACCTCTGCTCCGCCTTCTAACTCAGACCCTGAAATACCAGCGATCAGAGTCTGAGTTGTATTGACCCTGGCCTGGAACCTGATTGTGCCCTCCTCTGATACTCCCTCCCTCAGATTTGCTCCTGTTCTGACCTTTTATCCTGACTGCTTGTGTTGGGATCCTGACAAGATGGTGCATCAGGCAGCACACTGAATCAATACTTGGTCTCTAGTGAGACTGCCAACAAGGGTGCTAAACTGTAGTAGTGATTTTTGGACTGCAAAGCCCTGTTCTATAGAAACAGGACTGAGATCATCATTTCATTTCACACTTGTCTGACGTGCATCGGTTGTGAATGAATGATCCAAAGATGTAAAGCTCTGTACCCCACTATCAGTTGCCTGCATTATCTAGTCCCTAGTGCATGACGGTGTGCCTTTTCAATGTAAAGTTTTAGGCCTCAGTACTGCAAACATGCACATGAATAATTTTATCACCTGAGTAGGCCTATTGATGTCATTGGAAGTGCTGAGAGTAAAGTTGTGCACTTTCTTATGAAAGACTGGCCCGTAAGTCATTTGGCCGAGTCAAACTGTGGTTCCACTGACATCAAAAGGAGTTTTGCCAATGACTTCAGTGGGACCAGAATTTGCCCCAATGTATACACTTCGTGTACTAAAGTACTATAGTTATTAGTAGGGCCATAAAAAGAGCATCTAACTATAAAATTTCCACTTTGTAGTCAAGATTATATTATCACATTAGAAAGACATTTTAGTCAACATTACATTATCACCTTTAGAAATATAGTTAACAACAATGGGCCACATTCATTCCTGGTGTGACTTCACTAACATCCAGTGTTGGGGTTGCCTTAGATTCTTCAGTGTGACTAGGCACCCAAATAACCCCAGTGGCAAGGAGTACCAGCTATGGCTGGCCAGAGGACTATGCCTAATCATCTCAGACACTGAGTAGGTCTCTGTGAACAGCTCCCATTGCACAGAGACTGATTTTCATAGCCCTGTACAGTAATGGCATTAGCTACCTGAGATATCTCCTCTCCTATGATGACTCCACATGACAACTTTGTTCCCCTGGAAAAAAAAAAATCTGTACACAAACAGGGGGAGACTCAGCTGCTGGAGACATAGCTTTCACAAGAGTGGGACAACACTAGTGAACTCATTCCAAGATGAAATAAGAATGATCCCCACTTCTACCACACAGAGAAATGCATGTTCAACTTATCAGTGAGAAAGCTTTTCTGCAATAAGCTATCAGCTCCTTACATTAGTGTGTGTGACTATATATAAACAACTGTAAATATGTTGGTCACATGGATGCTATGGTGTTCAGAGCAACCTTCTAAAAATAAATCAATGGAGTTAGAACATAGCTGATTTTTGGCCCTTTGTCTTGTTGTAACTTTATGTATGAAAACAGTACATTTTTTAAAAAGTGTCTAGCTACAATGCACTAAATTGTGCACTGGCTCATACTCCTGGAACATCATTGATGTTAATAGGCCAAATTAATTTCTCTCATGGGATATAAGACTGCACAATTTGGCTCTGTGTGTTTCCTTTCCTCTGCTGGATTCTAAAGCAAAAGCCTGGATGAAAAAATCAGAAATGATCCACTGTACAAACTTCTGATTTCCTCAGCTGCTGCCTACATTAAATACAACTTTTTGATCAATTTAATAATTTGTTATACCACTCTACCTTCCAAGCTCTTCCTTAAGAAAAGGGCATCCGAAAATTCATGGACAATAAAGATGTGCTGAGTTCAGTTTTTCTTTTATGTTAGAAGAATTATTAGCCTTCTGCAATATAAATTACAACTGGACTGAGTTTTTAATTTAAAAAAAAATCACAAATGGAAAAGTACTGATATTGCTCTGTTCCAGAATTCCTCTGATACAGGGTTTAAATGAGAAAGAAAATTTGATAAAGATCATAATCTCTGACCAGGCTGCACTAAAGGTTTCATTTTTATTATAGATTTGTGATGCTCTTGGAGTTTGTTTGGCTTTGGCAATAACAAACAGAACACATTAACCACATGGAAATTCCCATCTTTTTGATGAACTGAACATATTCTTCTTGATTCCCTTTCTCGCATCATTGACAATAGGCTTTGGTGTCCAACTGTGATAATGTCCTGTGTTCAGAACATACACTTCTCTGTATGAATCTAACAGCCAATTGACATCTTGATGGCTTTCTTGTCCTCCATAAGGGTATAAACAAACACAGGCATATGCAGCTCATGCTTAACTGAAGAGGAAAAACTTGTTCTGACTAGCTGTGTCTTAATACACCTGTTAAGCGTAATACATATGTCAGGCACCATCTGTTGAAAAGTTCCCCCTTCCTCTCCTCTCCCTCCGTGCTTTAAATAAGGCACACAAATAAAATGTTAAGATGCTCAAATATTTCAGAGGTAAAGAAATTCATTCTAATGGCTACCCATCAAGAGCTGAGATTTTAACATAAAAACCACATTAGAACAGAATGAGATTTAAATCAATGGATTGTTCTATTTAATAGCTGTTCACATGATTCACACAATACTTCAATGAATTCACATGACCTTATTAGGGGTGACCTATGAGTTATGTGACAAAACATTAATTGCCTTAAAATATTGTGGTTAAATAATGCATCTGGAGTTAACAACAACTGCAGTGAAGATTGTTTTAAAAAAAGTTGTTGTCTTCAAATCTGTTTGATGCAGTGATTGTCATATGTACAGTACTTAACTGTGGGTAGTTTTGTAAGTCTCTTGCCACATTTAAAATACTCCTTTTATATTTGTTCAACTACCTTGCTGCTTAGGTAACCTACATGCCTATATCATCTATTGATGGAATTTTTTCCCTAAAGTGTGACTTCTATTGACATATGTATCTCTAGTGCAACCACCATTGTCTCAGAGCTCTGTTTTGAATAAATCTGGATGAATTTAAATCTAGTGGTCTGTCTCAAAACTATGGTGATCTGTTTAGGTGATGGAGTGAGAGTGTTGCTTCTGTGTTATTGGCTATAGTGTTTCATTAATACTTCTTCTTACACTCTTGACTGGGTGGAGTTTGCTGTAAGTGAATCTTGGAATTTGGCAGTGTCTGAATTTTTGGTGGCAGATCATGGTAATAATTTCTTCTTGCCAGGAGAATTTTTGTTTCCACTTGATATAGATAGTGCAGAATAGAAGGATAGTTCTTATGTCCACATCCATCCCATTGATCCAGTCCACAGTGTGGTCAGCTCTTTGTGTGGTCCAGAGAAAACTTAATTGGAGAGATTGGATAGGAAATTTGATGCCATTAGAACAGATGCTTGGTTCACACAGATGCTAAAAACTACCAAGTTGGTGATGGCTTCTCAACTTCATTATTTTATCAGATGGTGTTTCAGTCAATTCCCACCATGTCTGGAGTCCTACAAAGTAACATGATGGTCAAGCTGAAATCCTCTCTGAAGCCACAGATTAAATACATACAATGGAACAACTTAGTATTGAGGGAGATTCTTGCATTTAAACCCCCAATGGGAATTGAACATTTCTTCTGTCTTAGATCTGTTATTTCTGAGTCTCTCATGTGCTGAGTAGCCTAAATGTATCAGTCAGCCAGGTTCTGTGTTGTACACTAGGTCTGTCACCATCAGCAATAAGACTATGAACGATAAATGTTCAACTGACCTCTGATCTTGATGCTGAGATTTACCTAGAGCATGTTTAAACAGTGTAACTAGTAAACAGAGAATCATATGGAAATCATGGTGTACGCTTGTGTAAAATTACCATTCTTTAGGGAAACCACTTGGTTCAGTGGATAAAGCAAAGGCTGGAAACTCAGGTGACCCGTGTTTTATTCCAGGTTTTAATGTGTGATCTTGAATGAGCAACTCAGACCTTACATTTTCAACAGTATTTGGGGGCCTTCGCTTTTTGACATTTGAAATATGTAGGTCCTGATTTTCAGAGCTCCCCAACTCCTGTTGAGATCAATGGAAAATGCAGGTGCATAACACCTCTGAAAAAATCTTTAGGGGCTTGAAAATCTACAAAGAGGACATGAGTCCTTTTGTGTTTGTTTCAATGGAATTAATGGGCCCAGACTGACAAAGGTATTAACATCAACCTCTTACTCTACAGCACTAAACAGTTACACATGACTTGGAGTTTCAAATACCGAGATCTCTGTTTTCTCAGTCCAAAGACACACAACCCATTAAGGGTTTAATTAAGCCTTTTATTCAAGATACAGATGAAGAAGGAGGAACAGATAAAAGTATGATGTAAAGCTTTCATTGTAACAATATCCCTTTCTCCATTAGCTGCAGAGTTTTCATAAGGAACCCCATCTGACAGTCTTTTAGACCAGTGATTCTCTACCAGGGATATGCATGCCCCTGGGGGTACACTGAGGCCTTCCAAGGGGTGCATCAACTCATCTAGATATTTGTCTAGTTTTATAACAGGCTACATACAAATCATGAGTGAAGTCAGTATAAACTAAAATTTCATACAGTCAATGACTTGTTTATTCTGCTTTATATACCAGGAGTGGCCATACCTACTGACCCGCTGAGCCACAGATGACAATATTCAAAAGTCTGAGAGCCGGGGCACAACTGACAGAGCTCGGAGCTTCAGCCCCACTTCTGCAGAAGCCTGAGCCCTGATAGGTGTGCCCCATGGGGCTGAAGCCCCAAGACCACCACTGCCCCTCCCCTGGGCAGAAGCCCCTATCCCACCCTCTGCTGCAAGGCAGAGGTCCCAAGATCCCCCCGCACCCAGTCTGGTAGGTGGAGAATGGGAGAGAAGTTGGGGGCGGGGCTCCGTGAGCTGCACTTTAATGGTAAAAGAGCCACATGTGGCTTGTGAACCACAGTTTGGCCACCACCATACTATACACTGAAATGTATGTACAATATTTTTATTCCAACTGATTTATTTTATAATTATATGGTAAAAAAGAGAAAGCGAGCAATTGTTCAGTAATAGTGTGTTGTGACACTTCTGTATTTTTATGTCTGATCTTGTAAGCAAGTAGTTTTTAAGTGAGGTGAAACTTGGGGGATACGCAAGACAAAGCAGATTCCTGAAAGGGGTACGGTAGTCTGGAAAGACTGCGAGCCACTGTTGTAGATGGCATTAAAGATGGTAATAACTGTACTTTTGGGGGGAAAGAGGAAATTCGTTGAGATGGGCTGGAGCTCTTTTTGCTGCTGCTAAAGTTCAATGTTGTTTCCTTGAAAACACAACAAAGCAAACATACACAAAAGGAGGGATAAAAGAACAGCAACAAATAGAAAGTCCCACTTCTATCTCTGGGGTGACATTCATTTGCAGCCTTGATGTTGGAGAAGCACAGACCCAGCACCTGGGTTTATTAAGCACTTTTAGACCTGGCAAATGTGTACCAGCATGAGGCTGTTTAAAGCAATGTTTTTGCTGACTCTCTAGTCACAAGCTCTTAGCAGCAACCAGAGTTTAACATCCCAGGGAATGATCTGGAATTAGCTAGAGCCAGCGGAGGTGGCAGCATCATCTGATTCCTGTCTCTAGCCTGGTCCGGTCGGGATGATGAAAGTCAAACAGTGCCATGGTGAAGCTTGCTTCTTTCAGCCCATCCATTTCCCAGTTGCTTTTATTTCCCCCCCCGAATCTTTTATTAAGACCCCAAAGGGAGTGATAGGCAGATAAGAACACTCCTAATTTTAGTGCTTAATTTTCAACACACCATCTTTGGTCTATTGATTTCTGCTTTCAATCTTCTTTTTGTTTCCCAGACACAATCTCCACACAATCTTTGGGTTGTGTCAGTAAACCTTTAGTGTCTGGACAAATACAATTTTTCAGTTTCCCTTTTATACTTTGTTCTAAGCAATTTTCTGTAGCAGTCTGAGTTGGACTTTTGTTGCCTTGAACATTTTTGGTACAGCCTGCTGCACAATGGAATCCACAATGCTACCTGATGGAATCCACTGCCTCAGGTTAGGCACCCAGGCTTCTTATACAGTGCATGGGAAGGGTTACACCCTAAGAATGGGATCCAGTAGGAAATGCTGAGGAGAGGGGCAGACCATAAGCCTCATCACTCAAAGGGAATTAGGTGCCTAAATCTGGGCTGGATGGACGTGCCTATCTCCATTTGGGATTCACAGCTATGAACATGCTCCTGGAGTTAGGTGCCTAAACCCTTTATCATTAAACAAAAAACAGATGGTGCCCCGGGGTTAAACGGGGCTTAAATCTCTGCCTCCAATTATGCAGCTGGGGGATTTGATCCTGTGTTGCCTGCATCCAGAGGGCTACAGGTTATAGCAGGTACCACTTTGGGCCCAATCTACCACATGTAGCCCCACAGGAAAGATTGGATCCCACCAAGGCTCAAGCATGAGACAGGCAGCATACATCAGGACTTAGGTAACTGTGTGCATGTATGCTGGCAGATTTTTAGGTGCCTAGGGTAATTTACCAGTGGAGATATAGGTACCTAGTGAATGTAGGCACCTACAAGTTTAGGCAGCAACTAAACAGGGGTTTTGAAGATCTAAATTTTGGATTTAAGCACCTAAAGTGGCAGTCAGGCTCCTAAATCCCTTTGCGCATCTAGCATTAGGTGCCCAAATATGTATGCAAGGGTCTAATTTTATGCACCCACATTTGAAAATATTGCCCTTATGCTTTAAATTCTTTGTACTTCAGTATCCCTATCTATATGATAGGAGTACTAATACTTATACACCTGTGAACTTTGGTGAACTCAGACAAGAAGCATTTAAAAATAAAATGTACCAAGAAAGATACAAGTACAATCAAATTATTGTGTGTGAAGTGACTTTTTTATGATAAGTATTATGTAAATGTATACAAAAATTGAATGAGAGTCCCTAGTTCCCAGCAAGCTGCTAGTGCTGATGAGTGTTACAGAATTTGATCACGTCCGGTTTTTTTTTATTCTTATCCAAATTGAACCTTCAAATCATTTGAGGTAAACCCTGCAATTACAGCAACCTAATTAAAGGCAATCGAATACTATGGATTTATGTCTCTCAGCCTTGCATGCTGCTAAGAGTAGAGAGGAGTGACACATATCCCTCTCTGAACCCTAATCAAGCATAAGCTTATTTTAACATATAAAATATCTTCTGCAAACTAATAAGCAAAATAAATGAATACATAGTTTGACTACAGATATATCATTGATGGGATGGACTTTATCATCGCCCGCAAGGATCAATCAGTAGGCTACATGATTAAAAACAGCTAAAAGAAACAGCACATCAATTCAAGAAATGCAAATTGGCAGAAGAGAATAAACTAGAATGGTATCTAATAATAAATCACTGCTGTAACCATGAGAAATAAATTTCAGTATTTCATGTTTAACTATCAAAGCTCTAATGGAGGTGATACTAAACACCAAATATTTTTCAAGATTACAATTTAATAATGGTTACAATTAAATAGGCTATTCCCATGTAGTGTTGGTGCTTCCACTCCCAAAGACCTCTTACTCTAACCAGGAGCAGGAAAATATTTTATCCCTAACCCATACCAAAAGTCAGTTAATCTATGTAAGTACTTTGATGGTTCCATTCACCATGGAATCTATGAGGGTTTGGAAAAATTCCTGGGGGAAACCTGAGGTGTAGAGATTCTAATATTTTGTGAACATCTATGTGACGTTGCACTCGATATGATTTTATGAAAATATGCTAATGAGTATAAATATAATGCAACAGGAATATGCTTCATGCAAAAGGTCTCTTGTAAGGTATCATTACAAAGCTTATAATCTACTGAGTGTGGTCACCCTATTTGTATAAATGTATCACTCTTGTATCTGAAACAAGAAATATGAAATTTAACTCTGAGGGCCTATTGTAATTATGCAAAGTGTGGGCCATTAATGGTGGTTTGGAATCTTGATGACTCCCATTAACCAGGTCAATTGTCTGTAGATGGCTCTGTTTTACTTGTAAGTCTCCCTGTATACCTGTGTGCCAGCAAGTGTGTAATGAAGTCTTACAGTGACATGTGATCATGTCACCTGAACTGGAATCCATCTTTAACCTGGTGCTTTTCCACTGTGGGGGGGAGACCCCAGAGAGGGACAAAGGATTCCTGCCTTATGCAAAAGATATAAAAGTGGGTGGAACAGAGAAAAGGGAGAACCATCATGATAGCTACCACCTGAGCTGGAACAAGGGCTGTACCAGGGGAAAGGATTGTGCCCAGACTAGGAAGGTGTCCAGTCTGTGAAAGCGACTTATTGAAACATCCCTCAGGATGAGATTTTTATCTGTATTCAGTTGTATTACTGTATTAGGCTTAGACTTGCATGTTTTATTTTATTTCACTTGGTAATTCACTTTGTTCTGTCTGTCACTACTTGGAACCACTTAAATCCTACTTTCTATATTTAATAAAATCACTTTTTACTTCTTAATTAATCCAGAGTGTGTATTAATACCGGGGGGAATGGGGGTGCAAACAGCTGTGCATATCTCTCTATCAGTGTTATAGAGGGTGAACAATTTATGAGCGTTAAAGACAGAAACACTTCTGTTAGTTGCTTTCAGTTTAGTCTGCAGCTTTGGGGCACGTGGTTCAGACCCTGGGTCTGTGTTGGAGCAGACTGGCATGTCTGGCTCCACAAGACAGGGCGCTGGAGTCCCAGCTGGCAGGGAAAGCAGGGGCAGAAGTAGTCTTGGCATATCAGTTGGCAATTCCCAAGGAAGTTTCTGTGATCCAACCCGTCACAATCTAAATGTTCAAAAACTGAACTACACTTATGAAGGAGTTACCAAATTTTAAATTCACTCAGAATGTAATTTCCCTTCTAGAAAAAGTGGGTGGAACTGCATACCCTAATCCCATGAATGTCATTGCACACACTGGCATCTAAATTGTTTTGTGGGCAGTGCCATCTTGCCTTCTGTCAGTAAAGGCACATTCCACCACCATCCTGTAGCTACTCAGTGGGCAAATAAACCTTCCTCTGCAGGGTGTTCTCCTATCAGGGTAGTAGTTCATGATAAAAGTGTGCTCAGGCCGAATTTTTAGGCCTGAACCAGACCCAGGCTCACCTGCTCCAAGCCCAAGAGGGTAGAGTAGTCTTCTGACCAATCCCAACCCTTCACCCTGAACCTGAGTCAGCACTGCCACTGCCACCTGTCCATTGGGTCAGCACGGCAGCGGCCACAGGTGCCAGCAGATCTGTGACCTGTCCCTGCTGTCCTCCACTCCTTGCTGTGCAGTGTGTGCTCTGTGGAGTGAGAGGTGCTGCGACTCGTCTGCCCAATCGCACTGCGCACACACAGTGCTGCAAAGTGATGGCAGCCGGCAAGAGCGGGACACTCACACCCACCCCATGGGCAGGAGGAGAGTCCACCCAACCTGAGCCTGATAGGATCTGTTTCTGTTCTCACTGGACCTGACACTTGTAGCAGGGTCCCGTTGGGTTGCAGAGCTTTATGTCACAAGCCAGAGGAGGACAGGCTGGACCTCCCACTATAACAGTGCCTACAGTCTCCCCATTGATAGCTATATCAATAAAATCCCTGCTTGTCCAACTTCAGAAAAGTTGGATTGCCACAATACACTGGCAGGGTGCATGATGCCAGTGCATCCCATGTCGGTGTCCATCACTTGCCTCTGTGGTCCACCAAGGCCTGCATAATGATCAAGCAGTATCTTTTCTAGTTCACATTCACATGCATTGTGGTGGCACATTGATAGCACCTACACAGTTCAGGAACTCCATTCAATCAAAGCCTGCTCTCACAGAATCCACTTATTGCTAGGGGTGCCAACTCCTCGCTCCTCTGGGGATTAACTCCTTCTAGGTGCAGTGCCCTCCTCTGGTGGTCTCGCCACCCACTGTCCTCTCTCACCCTGTGGCTCCTCTTGCTCCAAGAGCTGCAGCTTCCTCTTTGTGACTTGACCCTCAGGCCAGGGTCAAGTCACCTGCTCCAAGTCAAAGTCTTACAGAGTGAACTGTCCCAGGCAGTCTGCTCTCCACTGGCTGATAGGGGAGCCCCGGACAACCCTCTACTCTGGGTTACAGCTCAGGGTCCTCTCTTCAGCAGCCAAGATCTTCACTATCCTATGCCTTACTGCTTTTCCCCTGAGCCTTTCCTGCCTTTCTGGATGACCTGTCTCTCTGCGTTTGCCAGCCACACATTTCCTTTCTCCCAGTAATTCAGTTGACTTCAATGGAACTGCTCAGATGCCAAGCTCATGTGAAAGGGCTCTGGTGAACCGAGGCTGTTGTTCTTCTTTCACACATCTCTATGACATTGTGACTGGAGTCCCAGGGGAGCCAGCTGAGGTCACTCGATTAAGATGAACTGCAAAGAATGGGGCAGACAATCCCCAAAGCTGGTGGATATTCCAATACTTAGATTTACCAAGCCAGCACAAAACAGCTTCTATAATACCTCACTGGTTATCCAGAAGCCAACAACACAGTTCCCTTAAAGTAACCCAGCCTTAGGCCTCCATCCAGACACCCAAGCCAAATATGATGAGGATTACTGAAAATCTTATTCATCATATAAAAAAAACTCTACCAATCCCAAAGGATCAGACACATTACTTCCCAGTTAATGAATATTTCAGATCTTACCCGAATACATGCTTACGGCCAATTCTTATTAACTAAACTAAAATTTAGTTTAAAAGAAAATAGAGTATTGGTTAAAAGATCAATATACATATAGACATAAGTACAGTTCTGTGATCAGATTCATAGTAGAGACGGTGAGCTTTGTAGTTGAAAAGAGTTCTTTCAGAAATAGTCCATAGGTTATAGTCCAATGTTCATATTCAGAGTGATTTCAGATGATGACTGGAGATCTCAGTCTTGGTCTTAAGCTTCCTCTGCATGAAGCATCAAGCACATCTGAGATAAAAAGGATCAGGACCCAAGCCCTTTTTTATACAGTCTCAGGCCTTCTTTGACAGCTTGGAGTCCTTTGGTGAACAATAGGCAATCATGGGGATTTTGAGGTAGACCTATTTCCTAAGCATCGCTGGTAATTAGCTACATAGATAACGATAAGGCAATTGCTGTTTTTCCACTATTTGCAGATGATTTGCAATACATTTCAAAGAGAGATGAATTCAGTGATGTTACTATGTTTACAGCTCATCTAAATATTAATATGGCCTTTTGATCTCTGAATCAATAGCTATAGTGACAGACAGGAACTGTCTGTTTACATGGCTAACATTCTACAAGATATAAGTACACACATACAATTAGTATCACCTCCAATTCTCTAACAGTACAGGTTTGCATTTCAAATTTGTAGCCTATCGAGCATGGAGTGGCCCTAATTACCATTTGCATACTTTTCTAACATATCTCTAAAGGGTGAATCTGGGTTATTTATCCTTTCTGGACATGCATCACACTTTGTACAAGATTTGTTGCAGTTATATAACAGTGGTAGCAACAATGGTTTACATGGTCATACTTTAATCAGATAATGTCACAGACATATCTTCATATCCAGATCAGGGACCCTGGGTGTTCAGCATAATCTTCCACCTATTATCTGTATGTTCCAGGATTCAACTACTGAAAGACTCAGTATGCCAGGATATGATGGATCTGTATTGGTTCCTGTCCCCTTTTGGACTAATCCTCTTGGTGAACTATGTCTAGAAGTCTCACACCCTTGCATCAGTTGTGGAAGAAATTTGTATCAGGAGGACTGGATGATTATCAGAATTCTCTGGCAAGGAATAATTTAGAACATTAGTTCCTTTTTGTCACAGTGATGCTCCCCGAGACTGGCAAGCATTGTTAATATAACAATCTCCTGTTAACTCTGTAAATGGTTAAGGGAATAAAGGCATAATGGTTATCAGGTTAAAGAGAAAAAAATCTCTTCCAAGTGACACTGTTATATTTTTATAAACCAAAATTAGCTGAAACCATCCTTGGTATTTTTCCAGGATCTGTTCAAAATAAAAATGCATTTTTACAACACGTTTACTATGCATTCCTTCCAAGTTATAATCCGCTAGACTCTTATGCTTAATCTGACAGATATGCATTAATCACGGTGACATCTCTTCCTTTAACATGCATGGAATCAGTGTACTAATATTAGATGCAAAGTATCTTCAGTGTTGGGAAACTTGCTCATTAGAAAAATGCTGCTTAAGCCCATTCCTGACAAATGATGGTACCCGACCATAGTTTGCAATTTAAAAAATCCTCAATAAATTCCAGTATCAATATACTAAATTAAAACTTATTGCCAATTAATCTGCATTACAGAATAACCAAACTAATTATACAGAACATTGGCTGGAACATGTTTGCAGAGATCTATCACAAAAAGGGGATTTGAACCTTCCTATTCTCAATTAAAAGAGAAAAAATCCCAAGAGATAGGAGAAAAAAATATTTTTAAAATAGTTGCTAATTTATATCCTCTGCCATATCTAGAGCTGAATTCCAATTCAGCCTGTAGAGAGTAAGTCATATACAACATGCTACAAAAAGTAAAGTTTTTCTATCAAGTTATTTGGCCTTATAGGATTTATTATAATAATCTTATTACAAGTATCCATTGAAATCCATAAATTCTGCCTAAACAAGGATGGCACAATATGGCCTGTAGCAAATTGCCCAAATACCAATTATAATTATGCAGATTATATACACATGATACAAATCCTTCAGGAGTAACTTTGCAACGGGCAAGAAATGGAGCATATTCGCACTTTGGGAATTCAGAATTTGGTATTGATAAACAGCAATTAGCCATCTTTTGATGAACACAACTCTGCAATCAAACACCTAAGGTTTCCCTGAGTCACCCACAGTGTTAGATGCTGTCACATAGGAGATCAGTCATTTCACACTATAATTTCACTAAGCACCCCAGAAGCTTAAAAAAAATGTTCACAGCAAGAGCGGAAATTTCTTGATCATCATAACCTTGAGTCATACCAGATTATGGTGGAAAAAACATTCATGACATTTTTGCAACATTTAAAGTTTGCTTTCTTGGTTTGAATAAAATGAAAGAAACTAAATTCTGAAGACAAACAGTTCTGATCAATGCTGCTGCAGTGCTTCTGGTTAAAAATATCTCAATTCACATATTCCTTGCAATTGTTGCTTTTCTTCTCACCTTTTATTCCTCTGAACAGGCCTTCATATCAGTCTCTGGCAGCAGCTCTTCTTATTCCAACCTCTCTACTTTAATGGCCACATCAACTCAGCACCCCAAACATTAATGACCTTATCCTAATTCCACCTCAGAGGCAAGGAAATACTACCTCCATTTTCCAGGTGGGAAAGTGAAGAGATTGGGGACTTGCCAGACGTCATATGAAGTCTGTAGCAAAGCTGAGTCCCAAGACTTGAGAATCTCCATTGCCCTGCCTCTTGTGAAGTCATTACACCAGTGCAAAATGGGTGTAAAATGCTACCAAGTCAGAATGGTGCTATTGTACACCCACTGCACTGACATAAGTGACTACACCAAGCTCTGGGCAATAGAAAATCAGGTACCACCTCTAGTGCCTTAACTATTGCCTCCATTGGCTCTGTCATTCACTAGGGCTGGAAGGAGACAGAGATACACTATGTCCTGTTCTATTTTAAAGAAATTCACAAGAGTGCAACTATATCAGTGTAGTTGCACAGGGGCAAACCCTAATGTACATGAGCAGCACCTGTGAAAAGCAAGGCTTACACCAGTGCAGCTTACTCTGGTAAGTGACCATATTAAGCTGTACCAGTGTAAGACCCAATTTGTCCTGGTGCGGCACAGCTACATGCTGCATGGCCCCACAGTATGCCAACATTTTTATGGCTGACTTCGAACAACGCTTCCTCAGCTCTCGTCCCCTAATGCCCCTACTCTACTTGTGCTACATTGATGACATCTTCATCATCTGGACCAATGGGAAGGAGGCCCATGAGGAATTCCACCAGGATTTCAACAATTTCCACCCCACCATCAACCTCAGCCTGGACCAGTCCACACAAGAGGTCCACTTCCTAGATACTACAGTGCTAATAAGTGATGGTCACATAAACACCACCCTATATCAGAAACCCGCAGTCTGCTATACTTACCCACATGCCTCCAGCTTTCATCCAGACCACATCACATGATCCATTATCTACAGCCAAGCTCTAAGATACAACCACATTTGCTCCAATCGCTCAGACGGAGACAAACACCTACAAGATCTCTATCAAGCATTCTTAAAACTACAATACCCACCTGGTGAAGTGAAGAAACAGATTGACAGAGCCAGAAGGGTACCCAGAAGTCACTTACTACAAGACAGGCCCAACAAAGAAAGTAACAGAATGCCCTAGCCATCACCTACAGCCCCCAACTAAAACCTCTCTAGCGCACCATCAAGGATTTACAACCTATCCTGAAGGACAATCCCTCACTCTAACAGACCTTGGGAGACAGGGCAGTTCTCGTTTACAGACAGCCCCTCAACCTGAAGCAAATACTCACCAGCAACTACACACCACACAACAAAAACACCAACCCAGGAACCAAACCCAGCAACAAACTCCAGTGCCAACTCTGTCATCATATCTATTCAAGGGACACCATCATAGGACCTAACCACATCAGCCACACCTTCAGGGGCTCGTTCACTTGCACATTTGCCAATGTGATATATGCTATCATGTGCCAGCAATGCCACTCTGCCATGTACATTGTCCAAAACAGACAGTCTCTATGAAAAAGAATAAATGGACACAAATTTTACATCAGGAATTATAACATTCAAAAACCAGTAGGAGAACACTTCAGTCTCCCTGGTCACTCAATAACAGACCTAAAATTGGCAATTCTTCTACAAAAAAACTTCAGAAACAGACTCCAACGTGAAACTGCAGAACTGGAATTAATTTGCAAACTGGACACCATCAAATTAGGCCTGAATAAAGACTAGGAGTGGTTGGGTCATTACAAAACCTAATTTTCCGCATACTAATTTTCCCCTACTGTTACTCCCAACCTTCTTGTCAACTGTTTGAAATGGGTCATTCTCATTACCACTTCAAAAGTGATTTTTCCTCCCTTGGTATCTTACTGTTAATTGAATTGTCTCTTTAGACTGACCTCCCACTTGGTAAGGCAACTCCTATCTTTTCATGTGCTGTGTATTTATACCTGCTCCTGTATTTTCCACTCCATGCATCTGATGAAGTGGGTTTTAGCCCACGAAAGCTTATGCCCAAATAAATTTGTTAGTCCCTAAGGTACCACAAGGACTCCTCATTGTTTTTGCTGATACAGACTAACACAGCTACCACTCTGAAACCAGCTACATCCTTGTTACTAGAGAGTCACACCTGTGTAACTACAACAATATAGTTACACTAGTGTGAATTTCCTTAATTTAGCTGGTGCCTAAGCAATAACAAAAAGAGCTCATTCATTCTTCCTCCCTCTAATCACCAGAATCTTTCAAGATAGCAACTTACCAAACTCAAACTATGAGCAAACATACAACTGGTTATTTTGGGGCTCTTTATGCATCCTCCTGTACAAGTGAACAGTAATGGTCCTATTTGTTAAAAATGCAAAACATACACAAGCCAGTGCAAAACAAACCCTCATACAAATGTAGTGCACTGAAAAGCAATCAGATTGTGCATCACGGTGCTGGGTTGAATTACTTCTTAAAGCCATCAAACTGCATAGTTGGAATTCAACAGGCTCATCACAAAATGAATGTGCAGACTTCAAAAATATATTTAAAATAATTACCTCTTTTTAGACTATAACAATGAATTATTCCTGCGTTCTCTTGCAGAGTGTATTCACAGCTGTAGAGAGAAATATAAAAGACAGAGACAATCATAGATCTTACCTGCATCATATTCTTGTTTCTTGGGAGGTGTCTGTGCACACCCTGCTATGATTTAGGCTACGTCTACACTACAGACGCTACAGCTGCACCATGGTAAGGTCTCCTGTGTAGCCGCTCTGCCAGCAGGAGAGAGCTTTGCCATCCACATAATTAACCAACCTCAATGATCAGCGGTAGCTATGTTGGCGGGAGACGCTCTCCCACAAACATAGCACTGTCCACACTGGCGCTTTTGTTGGTGAAACTTTTGCCATTTAAGGAGGTGTTTTTTCATGCCCCTGACCGACAAAAGTTTTGCAAAAATTTAACAAAAAATGCTAGTGTAGACATAGCCTTACATAGGTACAGTACATTATCTGACAGCAACCAAATGTCCATCCTATTCTCAAAGAGACACCATCTAATCCCCTAAGGGAGATACAAAGGATAGGTGTGGTCTGAAGTACAATTGCATGAAATATTCTGTTTATTTGGTTTATTTGACCAAAAACTGCAGTTTTGGTTGACCCCAAACTATTCACAAATGTGAGTTGAATAGTTCTGGCCAGTCACAAAACAGCCAGACAAGGAGAAGCAGTACTACTATTGCCTTAGTAACAATTAACCCCTGGGGATCGGGCACTCACCTGGGAGGGAGGAGACATATGTTCAAATCCCTGCTCTGGAAAAGACCAAAAGTAGCCTTTTTGAATTTCCTCAAAATTCTGAAAAAATTCAGATTCAGTTCAACCCACACCAAATTTATTTAGTTTTATTTTTTTTCAGAACTGCCAGCATACTCTCCCATCCCAAGAGAAAAGAAAGAAAATCAGTGGTTCATCCAGCTCTAATCTGAATACAGTAATTGGAACCAGGAATTCCTCCTGAGTTGTAACCATGTCTCACTGCAGCCTGAGACCAATAATTTAACCTCTTTGCCTCAGCTTCTCATCTGTAAAGTCGGAATAGTAATGTTAACTCACCTATCTCAGAGGAGTTGCTGTGGGGATTTGTTAATGTTTGTACAGCACTTTGATCATGTAAAGAGCTGTGTAAGTGCTAAGTATTAATATTAATAACAACATAAAAGATTATATTTGGGTTACATAATTCTTTAAGTTTCTTTACATAATTTCTCACATTTTAGTTGCCCGAGGACACCCTGCTTTGAGTCCCTAAGCTCGAGAGACCCCCACCCCCATCCCAAGTCTGCTTCCCAGACCCAAGGTGGTGTTTCAAATGGTCAGTCCCTCAAAAAAAAACCAAAAAAGAGTCCCCAGTTCTCATTTTTGGAACTAGGCTATGAGTTAGCCAACTAAAGAGACTTAGCCAGCTTCTCCCTCAGCTGGCCCCTTTTCCCCCTCAAACTCATAATATTCAGCTGGCCAGCCTTCTCCTGCTGGTGTCTGCCCTGCTAGGAGGGAGGAGGCGCTATATATGCTGGTCCCTTTCACCCAGCTCATCCCCAGTTGATTGGGTGAGTGGGGAGTCCTACCCTGCCCTCTCTAAAAGGCTCCTGGTCCTGCACTCTTAAAGATTTCCTCCCAAGCACTGCTTATTACCAGGACCATTTCCTTTCTATCTGTGTCCTGTAGGCCGTGTGTGTGTGTGCATGTTTAGAGAGCGTAGATTCCACTAAATAGAAATCCAAATATTAATAACTTCCAGTTGCAGTAGAACCTCAGAGTTACAAACACATAGGGAATGGCGGTTGTTCGTAACTCTGAACAAAACGTTATGGTTGTTCTTTCAAAAGTTTACAAATAAACACTGACTTAATACGGCTTGGAAACTTCACTATGCAGAAGAAAAATGCTGCTTTTAACCATCTTAATTTAAATTAAACAAGCACAGAAACAGTTTCCTTACCTTGTCAAATTTTTTTTAATTTTCCCTTTATTTTTTAGTAGTTTACATTTTACAAAGTATTGTACTCTCTCTCTCTCTGTGTGTGTGTGTGTATATATATATATATATATATATATATGAACTGACCATGTATATAGTCTCTGCTACTGCCTGATTGCGTACTTCTGGTTCCAAATGAGGTGTGTGGTTGACCAGTCAGTTCATAACTCTGATATTCTACTGTAATAGCAATATTTTGTTGGTAACTTATCCTGTCCAATTGACTCTTAATGTTAAGAGGATCTGGATACTGGTCATGGCATGCCGCATATTAGCAATATTTTTTGGAAGAAAGTCTCCACCTGCAGACAGGTTTGTCGGGATTGCAGCCCAAAAAGAAGCACTGGGGCATGCCAACCACCCCTTGCAGGCAGGTTTGTGAGACTGAAACCAGAGCAGGAAGTGCTGGGACATGCCTTCTCTGGCTGCAGCCCCACAAGCTGCCTGCACCTGGTGCTCAGCCCAACCCAGCACGTCTTTCTATGTGCAACCCTTCAAACTTGCCTGCACACAGGGACCACAGAGGAGGAAAGGTGCTATGGGTTCGGAGGGAAGTCTGTGGGCAAAACATTAGTGGAGGGCGGGCCCTGCAGCCCAGATGCTGGAGCTGCACATACCTCTCCCTGTGATCTCTTGCTGTGCCCTGCTAGGGGACATCACATAGGGAAGGAAGCACTGGGGCATGCTGTGCCTTGACCCTCAGAGAAAGGTTACATGCAGCTCTGAAGGCTCACAGTGCCCCCGGACTCCATGAAAAGCCCTGGCGTCTGGGCTGCAGTCTGCTCCCCAAGTCCCCCACTGCAGCAATGCCCACAGGCAAGTTTGCGGGATGCAGCCAATGAATGCCCATCCCAGCTCTTCCTTCTCTAGCTGCTGCCTTGCAAACCTGCCTTTATTTATTGACAAGTGCTGGATAATAGCAACTTTTTGCTGGCAAATGAGGGGCCACTAATAAGCAGAATCCACTGTGTGTTTATGTATATATAGATATTGGACCTTTCAAAATCTTATAGGGCTACACCCTGTGATAGGTGGGCTGACCACCAGGAACTATGACCCTGTCACAGGAATGTTCAAGAGAGAGTAGGATTTGAGTTTCAAAATCCATTAATTTCTTGGGATCATCTGGGAAAATGTATTTGGTACCTTCCAAATTGACCAACCTTCACCAGGTAGAATAGATACTTCAGACTAGATAATACTGGTGCTACTAACTTTTGTTTATCTACTTAAATGTATACTACTCATTCATAAGTTTTCTTAATATATGATAGATTATTCTATGTTGCTACCATATTGCCGTGAAGACAAAATGAAGTGTCTTTGGCCATGTCTACACTTAAAACACTACAGCGGCTTCAGTGTAGATAACTCCTATAGCAACGAGAGGGGTTCGTCCATTACTGTATGCAATCCCCTCCCTAAGAGGCAGTAGCTAGGCTGACAGAATTTTTGTCTCAACCTATTGCTGTCTACACCAAGGGTTATGTTGGCTTAACTACATCTCTCATGGGCAGAGGCGAATTAAGGTTTTGTGGGGCTCTGGGCCAGAGCAAGTGGGGGGGCCCTCCCCACTCCTTCTGCCTGCAGTCCAGCCCCGTTCTGCACCTTCCACCTGCGATGTGGGGTAGAAAGAGGGACATTTTTAAATTGTGGGATCCCAAGTAATTTTATGTAAAAAAAAAAGTAAAAATATTTAGTTTGGGGAAACAAGAAATTGTCCAGCTGTTTGGTTTTTTAGTTTGCCAACTCAGGAGTATGGCTCACACTATTTTAATCACCAGTGTGCTTTTATGTGCCAATTATCAATATTAAGAGTTTAAAATCCAGCCAAAGCTTACTATTTCTTTGTGTACCAATTTCTAGCCTCTGTCTCATCTCCAGGAATACATGGTCTAAACACCTGGTGATTAACAGAAGAAACTGTTAGTTTTTTTTGAAGTTATAAAACAGTTTCATAAACCAATAAAATCATTACAAGACTTTGAATAATCCCTTGGCAATCTTAGTTAACTTTCTCTCATCAGTCCCTGTTGAAGTTTTAGGAAGATTTTCACTGGGCTGGTTTCTTCTTGTCTTCTATATTTTTCTTACCTGTTTGTGGTAGTTCATTTGTAGAGATGGACAGGATGAATTGTAAAATTTGTGCTGTCTGTGGAATCAGTGAGGGTATATGTGAGGCTCAGTTCAGAGTATTTTTATACACTTCTTCCTATTTCCATGAAAGTATAGGAACCATACCTCTTTCTGGATTCTTCAGATTCAGAGTTGGTTGCTGTCGTTCTTTCATTGGCTCAATGACTTTATGGTGAGATCTTCAGCTCCTGAATATGCAGTTCGCCTAATGAGTATGCAACATTTCTAGTTTTCGCTGTTCTTTTTTTGTGGCGAAAAAGCATCAGAGAGAGTTAATCTAAATTTAAAAATTTTTATTCAATCCATTTTCTCCTCAGCACTCTGGGGACTTGAGTCGAGGCGGCGTTGATGCTGGGTCTTCCCCTGCCACCCTTCAGTGGTTTTCTACTGGGCCCCTAGGGTGCCCATTTTTCCAATGCCTGTATACAAGTCCATATTTGCATAACAAAGAACTTTTCTTTCTATAATCCTGGTTCAGAAGGGGAAGTTTTAAAGACGATCCAACAGAAAGATCTCATGTTGAAATGCATTCTGAACTGGATTCCCTCTTTCTAAATTATTAGCCATAAGCAATCAGATTTCAGAGGAATTTCCTAAATTTAGCAAACTGCAGCAGCATCAGAGCTCCTACTAAACCAATCCATTGTAGGGATGTAGATCATAGCATCCAGAAGAATATCTAATGGTAAGTAGATGACTTCATGCTGTCAGTAAATGTACCTTAGAGGATTCTAAAGTGTTTTAAAGAGCATCATCAGTTACTAATTTCTCCCTTTGCTCACTTTCAAAGGCCTATTTACCCAAACCTATTTGTATACTTTATAAAGAAAACCCTTCAATTCCTGCTGAAGGAAAGCATGTATCATGTATGCCAGTTGAGAGCACTTCTGTATTGCTGGTTTCAGTTCCATTCATCCCACTCTTTGACTTTGTTTCAAGTCTTAGAGGAAGTAATTCAATCAAATATTTGATTCCATGCACCATTTGCTATATTTAATTGTTTTATGAGTCTCCTTTAAACATTTCCAGCAAACTTAGGGTATATCAAATGTGCCCACTTCTCCCAGGGATTGAGAGGAAGGATGGTCTTGTGATTTAGGCACTAGACTGGATATGCACTTCAATTTTCTGGCTCTATCACAGATTCCCTGTATGACCATGGAGAAGTCACGAAAACTCGCTGTGCCTTTGCTCCTCATTTGTAAAATTTGCCTTGTGTCTGGCTTGTCTATTTAAATTATGGGTCAGGAACTGTCTCTTGCTATGTGTTTGTACAATGCTTAGCACAGCAGGGCCCTGATCTCAGCTGGAGCCTCTGGATTCTGTTGTGATATAAATAATAATAATAATTCGGGCTCAGTTCTGGCTGCACCTGCATGGTTCGTGAGCTGGGGAAAGGATTCAAGGAGACTTTCCCCAGTCATGTGATTGTAAAGGAGGCAGATAGAATACAGACCAGGTCAGTTAAATGGGGGAGGGATCATTGGCCAACCTCCTGGTGTCCGATGACAAGTATAAGGAAAAATGTACACTTTATCTTTATAAAAGAGGTGTAATTGATTTTACACTACACACTCCCCTTTGTGCCCTCTGGCATTCTGCCTGTGTTTGTCCTGTGCAAGCAGAATGCCTCAGACTATAACCACAACTCAGGCAGTACATTTGTATTGCCATCCTCCCCGTGCTCCAGAATGGGCTCACAGAGTAGAATACGGATACACATTTGCAGTATATCTAAAGCCTTATTTCAAAAATCAATTTAGTAAGCTATCCCACCATTTACAATGCAGGAAATGAATAGATGCCATCACACAAACCTTGCACTGCCCACTTAACAAATAGGTTATTCTTCTCAAGTAGAGTGAAATACATATTGCTCATAACACAACCACCTTTCCTCTGACCCTTAGAATGTTGTGGTGTATTATCTATTATTTTTGCTATCTTGATTTCATTATCTAAATGTTGTCTTTTAAGGAATGCTGTTAAATGGAAAATACTAGCATCTATCTATTGACAGTGTAATTTTTGGTAAGATAATTATAATTGCTGTCTTAAGAAATTGTATAATATTATCATCCTGTGGCAGAGCTATGGTCTATACACTTGCTTAACTTTAAGAACATGAGTAGTCCAACTGACTTCTCTTGCTTAAAATTGACATGGGACTACTCACATGTTTAAGATAAGTATGTATTGTAGGGAAGGGGCAAATGTATTTTAAACTGATCAGAGTGTGCCATTAATATGTACCAGGGCTGTGCTGTATATATTAGGTGTTTATGGTAAAAGATTATTACTGATTTTGGTTCAGAGTTAAGGCGTTGTTTTGTGATAAACCATATGTTTCTTTACACATGATAAGAGTAACGAGCCACATTTTTAGCTCATGTAAACGTGCATCAAATGAAATTATTTCCATTTATACCAAAGGATCTGGTCAAATGTGTCTGTTTACTATTTGGGCAGTGCCACTGTTACTATATCCCTAGTTATTCAGTTTTTGCTTTTTTCAAATGATGTGACAGCTGTTTACTACACTGTTTTTATTTCGCAACATTAAGTAGTGTTTAAATGACATTTTTCTTTTTGTAATTTCCTAGTGGGATTTCCTTTCATCATTATCATCATCATCATCATTATGAATAATAATAATAATTAATATTTTATTGCAGTAAATTAGGTACAAGGAGTTATGGTTTGTCACATAATTATGTCACATTATTATAATTTATTATTTGTATTCTGGTAGTGCCTAATGGCTTCAAATAGTATTGAAGCCCTATTGTGCTAGGTATTATACAAACATGTTATAAAAGACGGTCCCTTTCCAAAAGACTTTACAATCAAAATAAACAAGAAAAATGAATGGGAAGGTGGGGGAAATACGTTTCATATAAGCAGAGTGATCAGGACGATGAGTGGCGAATCTTATGTTAGTTCCTTGGTCTTTGGGTTGGTTATATTTGCTTTGTTTTTGTTCTGTTTTTCATTTTCATGTTAATAACACTGCTCTACAGCCAAAATGCTTCTGAAATAAATGTAGTCAAACTTTACTAATTCTGGGTCACTGAGAACGAAAATGATGCTTAAAATTGTTGATTGGCTCTAGTTTTCAAGTTATGCTATTGGGTCAGTATATACGACCCTTGACTTGGGAATAGCAGAGGATAAGTGAGTTATAAAGGGAAGGGATCTCAATTTAAACCGGAAATGACTAAAATACATCTTTGACTGGATCTATGAATAAATCTATGACTGGGTTTGGACAGTACTTGCTTTTTAGGCAAAACAATGAATGATGCAATCTGAAGCTGGTATTGCGTCATACATGATATGAATTGCATCATGTTATTCCTAGAAGTCATGGATGATGCAATCATAATGAAGCTTACATCACTCTGCTGAACAAATTGCCCTATATCAGCTCTAGAAATCATACAGTGTCGTGCTCTCTTATTTGTCAGTGTTTGATTTTGCAAAGGGACACATTTCTGTTTAGCCAAAGTGAGCAGAGATGCCTCGTACTTGTGTGAACAGTGCAGATAACTTCTGCTATGTTTGTGGTGAAGTGACTTTTGCATCACAAAAGCGCAGTATAACCACTATGGTTAAGAAAGCCTATCACCTTTATTTTGGCTGCAAAATTGGAGATCAGGACAAGAGGTGGGCCCCACACATATGCTGCAACACTTGTGCAACAAATCTTCGCCAGTGGTTGAACAGGAAAAGGAAATCTATGCCTTTTGCAGTGCCAATGATTTGGAGAGAGCCAACAGATCATACCAGCAATTGTTACTTCTGCATGGTGCCTCCAGTTGGGAAAGGTGTGTCAAAGAAGAAAAAGTGGACTGTGCATTATCCAAACATTCCATCAGCTATACGCCCAGTACCCCACGGAGAAGGACTGCCGGTTCCTGATGCACCAGAATCATTCTCACTTGAGTCAGATGAGGAAGAGGAAGAGGATGAAACTTCTGGTCCTGAACCATCAATGTCACAGGACCCACATTTTCTCCCATCCTCCTCCTCTGAACCACATCTCATAACACAAGGTGAACTGAATGACCTTGTCAGGGATTTGGAACTACCCAAGAGTAAGGCAGACCTGTTGGGCTCCAGACTATAGCAGTGGAATCTCCTGGCAGGAGATGTTAGGGTTTCCATGTTCCGTGACCGTCAAAAGGATCTTGTCCCATTCTTCTTCATGGAAGGTGATCTTGTAGCCTGCAACAACATCGATGGTGTGATGGCAGCCATCAACATCGTTCACGATCCAGATGAGTGGAGACTGTTCATTGATTCATTGAAGATGAGTCTTAAAGCTGTTTTACTGCATAATGACAATGTTTTGCCATCAATTCCAGTTGGCCATGCAGTCCATATGAAGGAAACCTATGACAACATGAAACAACTTTTGAGGTGCATAAACTATGACCAACATCAGTGGCAGCTTTGTGGCGATTTGAAGGTTGTTGCTCTCTTGCTTGGTCTGCAGACTGGATACACAAAGTACTGCTGTTTTCTCTGCAAATGGGATAGTCGTGCAAGAGATTCCCACTACATCAAGAAAAATTGGCCACTCCAACAGTCATTGGAGCCTGGGAGGAAAAGTGTTCAGCATCCACCACTTGTTGAATCAAGGAAGATTTTGTTACCACCCTTACACATCAAGCTGGGTCTGATGAAGAACTTTGTCAAGGCCATTGACAAAACACAAGCAGCTTTCAAGTACCTCCGTGGAAAATTTCCAAGGTTAAGTGAAGCTAAGATAAAGGAGGTGTCTTTGTTGGTTCTCAGATTTGTGAACTTCTTCGAGATGATGCATTTGACCATGCACTGCGTGGCAAGGAAAAGACGGCATGGAAAGCCTTCCAGTTAGTGGCAATAAATTTTCTCAGAAACAACAAGGCAGACAACTACAGGTTGTTGGTGGAAAACCTCCTCAAGGCATACAAAAGCCTTGGTTGCAACATGTCACTAAAGATACATTTTTTGCACTCTCATCTAGATTTTTTTCCACCGAACTGCGGAGCAGTGAGCAACGAGCACGGTGAGCGATTTCACCAGGACATTGCAACAATGGAGAAACGCTATCAGGGCAAATGGAGCCCATCAATGCTTACAGACTATTGCTGGACAGTGACAAGAGATGCTCCATTTAATGAATACAAGAGACAAGCCAAGAAGCGCCGAGTAGACACTGAATAGGACTAAACTATGTACATAATAGTTTTTTGCCTTTTGTTTCATAATACATTTTATTTATATAACCCTTTTGCTGATTTTTAAAGTGTTACATAAACAGGACAGGTGAAATATTATCATGTAAAGCAACCATAATCACATGAGAAGACCTAGATTTACAATTTATGATTAAAACTCTACTATCTACACAATATACATAGACATAAAATGTAAAAACTTACATAACTTAGAAACAGTAGCCAATCAGTTGTTTTAATTGTCATATTTGAATTCAGCACATCAAAATACATAATAAATAGCACATTTTATCTCTGAAGCAGATGACTTCTCAAAAATTGTAGACCAGTGCAATCCATGGAGTGAGCAGGGGAGGAGTTGGAGATGAGTTCATAGCGAACAGGGAAAGGAATGGGAATAAAGGGGAAGGGAAGAAGGAAAGACTAGAGGGCAAAGAAAGCAACGGTTTGGCAGAGAGACTGTGAGAGGGGGGAGTTGGAGAAAACACCCAATCAGCCAGGAGGGGAAAATAACCAGAAGCAAAACATAAGCGAAAAATGAAAATCTGTCTGAAAGTTTCAAAGTTGCCACCACTGTTGCTGCTAATACTGTGTGCTGCCTTGGCCCTTTACCCAATGTTGAACTCTATGCTGCTCCCATAAGTGCTTCTAAAACCCATTCTGTACCTCTTCATTGCCTCTACTCTGGAGTTCATTCTGGACTTTTTTTTTTTAGTCAGGGCTATGTTTTTATACTCCTATTATTGCCAAGTCACCTCCTGGGTTCCATCCTCCTCCCTTTGCCTGCACATCTCATGATTCATGATACTGTGCATGTTTCCTCCTTCCTAGTTTCAACCACATTTCTTCAGGGCGGGAGGGATAGCTCAGTGGTTTGAGCATTGGCCTGCTAAACCCAGGCCTTGAGAGGGCCATTTGGGAACTGGGGTAAAAATCTGTCTGGAGATTGGTCCTGCTTTGAGCAGGGGGTTGGACTAGATGACCTCCTGAGGTCTCTTCCAACCCTGATATTCTATGATTCTAGGCTCCTCATCCAGTCCACAGTTGTGTTTGCCTTTACCTTTACTTCATTTCTAACCTTTGCACCAGATCCAGGGGCGGCTCTAGAGCCCAGCTGGCAACACGCGCCTGGGGCGCCTCCTTTCAGGGGGGGCAGCTGGGCGGGTGGACCTGCCGCGCCAGTGCCTGCGGGAGAGGGAGGAGCCGGAGACGGGACCTGCACGCCCGCGCAGCAGCGACTGGGGGGGTGCTGGTCTGGGCTCGGCTGCTGGACCTCCGCGCCAGGCTGCACCGCGCGCTCGCGGCCGCGCCCGGACCAGCGACGCCGCGCGCAGCGCCGCCAGCTGGCAGCGAGCGCGACGACCAGCGACGCCCAGCCGCGCCCGCCGCCGGCCTCGCGCTCCAGCGGCTGCGCTTGGGGCGGCCGGGCATGATTGGCCAAATTACCAGATCCTGATCACAGGTATACCTATGTAAATCCACAGTAACTGTGCTAAAGTCAATCTGGCTCTTATCCTACAAATGATCTACTACTAGCTCTGACAAACACAGGCAAATGCCAGTTCTCTACAATTAGGCCATTATAAATCACTTAAACACATGCTTAACTTTAAGCATGAGATTAAGCCCCACTGAAATCAAACATGTGCTTAAGTGATTTTCTGAACTGGGATCCTAAATCTTGGAAATCATTGTTTTTTTCTCATGTATAACTATTAGGAACATTTAGCCATTCATAACTTTCTATATCATGCTCTAGCTTCTATTGCTGGAGCATCAGCCATCATTTCTACCTTTCTGTGCCTTTACAGAAATTTCCTTGTTTCTTGAAAATCTGCAGCATTTAGGTTTATTCTTACCCTGTATACCTCTTCCTGTCTGTATATCTGGTATTCTTTTCATCCTAGCAGCAAGCCTGAGTGAGTAATCAAGCCTCGTGGATATCCCAGATGTATCACAGTAACTTTAATCCCTCTCTTTTTTTAACCATTTTTAAAGTTTTATCCACACCCTACTTGGTCTGGCTAAGATTTTGGTTGCCCAGTTTAGGACATCTTAATGCAAGCTGGTTTTCAGAGGGATACTTAGCATTGTCTAAAAATTAAGCCCTTTTAAGGATGTGACACCCCAAAATAGGGGCACCCCAAATCACTAGTCACATTTGAAAAAACTTGGCCTCATTTATTTCAGCCTTTGCTGTTGCTGAATTGCTTCCTACTACAACTAGTCAAGTGTAACTCCTCTTCTCTACACCCACCAGCCTCCACTTTCCATCAGTTAATAGTCTTTCTCTCACAGTTGTCTCTTATGAAGCTTCTAGTTTTTTGGGGGGGTTGCTGGTTCTCTGCACAAACTGTAGTCCAGGAAAAGTGCCTCATATCTACACTCCAGACTGAACTACACAATAATGTCAGTTTTGTTCCAGTCTTATGAAATCTTTAGAATCTGTTTGAACTAAAGCTACTGACAAAATAGCAGTTATTTCTTCTACACCACTTGGGAAATTTAGCCAAATTACAGGAGAATAAAAGGACCGGTACAGCGAGCAGAAGCAGAGGTGTGTGACACATTAGAAGGTGAGTAAGGGGAGATTGGATCTGATGATGAAAGACAGAAGAGTCCGGTGAGGGATTTAGGGTCCGAGCCAAAGCCAATGGACAGACTGTCATTGACTTCAATGGACTTTTTTTCAGGCCCTTAATGGGTAGGGCAGTGAGCCAGAGTGACATGAAAGAAAGATATTCATGGTAATGGAGATAAAAAGGGCCTGTTCACCCAAAAGTTTAAAAACAAACCAAAACACTGAGTTTTAGCACCGCATCTTGTTGAGCAATTTCTTGCAAGTCACTTAGGGCCTGATCCAAAGCCCATTGAAACTACTCAGAGGATTCCTCTTGTCTTCAGTGATCTTTGGACCAGGCCTTAAATGATGAACTATTCATCACCAAATGTTCCTCACATTTCCCAGCAGGACTGTGTTAGGAAAGAATAAATCCATTTAACCTGAAAATATCTTTTTTTCAGTTTAGGAAGAGTCTGCCATCTTCATATGCAAGATCCAGAAGCTCTGCTACTTGAGCTAAAGGACACTATCCAGTAGTGGAAAGTGCCTCTTTTCCAGGCATCTCTCCTCTTTCAAGAAAATCCATCACAAATGGCTGCTAAGAGACACATTCAGTATCAGCATTGCAGCTTATGACCACTGTCATTTGAGACTCTCTTTCAAGCACTGCTTTGATTTAAGTAAATCACAGTAGCACTCCAGCAGCCCCATAATCTTTAATGCAGCACTTTGCCAGTATATTTAGACTCCGAATATATTCATATCAGTACCATGGAAGTTATGAAACCCCATTGCTATAACATGACTTCCATGGAGAATGAAAGCTTTTACTTTTTAGCTATCCTTTTACTGCAGCGAATATGACCATGGCAGGGATCTCTCTAGTGCAAGGCAAGTCCAGGCTGGTGTATTATGTGTTCACTATTTCTGAGTTTTGTTTAAAAAATCTTGTCTTTATGGAATATGTTGTTCAAATGCCTGAAGTAGTAATTATTGAAATTGATATTGTTACAATATTTCACTTTATATATCATAGTAAGGAAAATTAATTAGACCCATGTCATGAGTATTAGGTACCAGGCAGTGTTTAAGTTGAATTTAGTGCATTTTATGGTTATGATTTATTGTATTTTTATTTAATTAGTATATAAAACAATCTACTGGGCCTCTTGAGTTATATTTCTCTGTTGCACTGGGCTTTGGTACTTCAAGTACTCATATGCATGGTAGGCAGCAAAGCTCTATAGTAGGGAGCTGTGAACGTGCACATGAATGATCAAGCATTTAGGGTCCAAGTCAATGGAAAAACTTCCACTGACTTCAGTGGGAGACAGATCAGGCCTTAAATGTAGTTCACATTGAGTAGATGTAAATCTCAAGCTTGCTGCATGTCTGCTCTTACCCACAAGAGTGCAGAGTGAAAAAAGGGGTCATGTGTGGGTAAGGAGTGGAGCTGTTTGAGGAGACATGACATTAAATATGATCTTCAGCATACCCAAATTACGGATTTAGCTCAGCAGTCCCTCTTTGGTCTTATTCCTGCTTCTAGACAAGAGTAACTTGATGACAATACAGCAGCACTCTCATTAATGCACAATAGCATTCCCCTCTATTTGTCTTGCGTATCACTTTTTTATCTGCACTTTTAGTCACATCACTCTGTGTCTGTGCCCTTGAAGTATTTTCTTTTGCAATGACTAAATTAACTGCATTATCTTAAGTACATCAATAAAGTATTTTGGGAAGTAGAATAGGACCTCCCTTTAACTCTTTTCAAACTATTAATTGAGTGTATAGTGCCAGATCCTTTATTCCTTCTAGGAGCTTGGGGTTCTTAAAAAGTGCCGGATTAGGCCTCTAACTATTTTGAAAAGACTCTGCATGATGAGACATTATGAGATTAGCTAAAGCAAGACAAATTCAGACTAGAAATGAGGAGCGCATTATTAACCACGAGGGTAAATAACCTCTGGACCAGCTTACCTAGGGATGTGGTGAATTCTTCATTGCTTAAAGTCTTCAAATCAAAATTAAGTGTCTTTCTAAGACTCCCAGCCAGAAGTTATGGGCTTGATGCAAAAGCCACTTGGTGAAATTCTATGGCTTGTGTTATGCAGGTCAGATTAGATTATGATAATAATTCTCTGAATCGTTCTCTGAAAACTTTCGCTCAATGCACAGCATCCGTCAAAAAGGATGTGTGTTGGGAACTACTGGGAAAATAATAGAAAATAGGACAGAAAATATCATAACCCCACTGTATAAATCCATGGTGCAGCCACACCTTGAATACTGTATCCAGGTCATTCCATCTCAAAAAGGATATAGTGGAATCTCTAGGGGAGCTTCAGAGTAGGGCAGCAGAGATGATGAAGGGTATGGAACAGCTTCCAGATGAAGAGAGACTAAACAGATTTGGGCTATTCAGCTTAGAAAAGAGACGACTAAGGCAAGATAAGATAGGTCTATAAAATCATGAACACTGTGGAAAAAGTTAATAGAGAAGTGTTATTTACCCTTTCACACAATACAAAAAACAGGGTTCATCCAGTGAAATTAGTAGTGCTAATTTCAAAGCAAGTGGCCATTATGGCTCAAAATGCAGTCCTCATTCATTGTCATCAAACCTCTGACTACCAGAAACCAAGAATGGAAGACAGGATCACTCCATAATTGTCCTGTTCTGTACACTCCCCCCATAAACTCTGGTATGGCAACTATCAGAGACAGTATTCTGGGCAAGAAGGACCATGATCTGAGCCAGTATAGCAGCTCTTATGTTCTTATCCCCTCTGACTGTAAAATTTCTGAGGCTTTCTTTGACCTTGGGCCTGATCTAAAGCCCATTGAATTCAATGGGGATCTTTCCATTGATTTCATCGGGCTTTGGATCATGTCCTTACAGAACATATTGGGATGTCTGAACTCACTTTTCAAGATAATGAGGGATGGAATGGATAAGTAGGCTTTTTATACACAGTTTATTTTCATTTGAAGTCAGTTCTGTGACTAAATCTCATTCTTTTCTAAGGAGAATCCCTGCTGCAGAGTTGTTTGTCATGTCATCAGGAAGGAGAGGAGTCAGCAAGTGCAGCAGCTGTTCAATGGGAGTTCCACACACACAAGGTGAAATTTATCCCAGTGCAGAGGGCCAGCACAAGGCCTGTGGAACACTTACGTCCCACTTATCCCTCCAGAATAAGAAGTATGAAGTGGCACAGAGTCCCATTGCTGGATGTTCGCACAGGGCTGAATTTCACACAGGCAGCTTGAAGGATTGGCGCATTGTTATATTGCATCTATGTAGTATTTTGTATTCCAGTTTTATATCAAATATTAATATGGTTTTGTTGGTAAATGTATATCACAGAATATACGGGATAAGTAATGTGGGCAAGTTTTTGTGACATTTGGAACCTAAATTTGTGTATTTCCTCACTTTTCATTTTAACTGTGCAGCAATGCTGAATGAGCAGGTTTTGGTGCTTTTTATTTTTGTTTTTCATTTTATGTACATCTATGTAAGGGGCCAAATTCTTCTTGCCTCATAGACATAAAGTTGTTCCATTGGCTGCAGTGAGATTGGCTTAGTAAAACAAGCAGGATTTGACCAATGGTCTGTAAAATGCTTTGGGATTTGGGGGAGGATAATTTATTATGCTTTTTTCTCTGATTTGCTATATAGATGACTCTGCCCATTTTTCAAGATCTCCACACTGTGGAGAATGGAGTTTTATTTCATTTATATCTAGATTATGATGGTGAATCCATTTCAGTATGCTGTACACTGTGTTACCTGAATTTCAGTTATCATGTGGCCTCCCTAGGGTTCTTGGATTTGTTCATTCAAGATTAATGAGACATTGGTTCTCCATTAAGAAGCTATTTAAAAATATGTTTAATTATAATGAGTAATGTACATGAATTAATACATTTGCCCTTTTCAGTGTATCAGGGATACATTATGTCTGTTTTACTCTCAAGCAGGGTCCTAACACTGGCAATTTTATACTGATGTTACTTAGTCCTGATAATTAAAAGAAGCCAGACGATGCATGAAGGGCCAATTTTTGAGAATGATAGCCTCCATTTTGTGGGCTTAACCTGCACTCATATTTGTGTACCTGGAGTTGAATTGTGGGTGCAAATCAGGTAGCTGGAGGCACAAATGCTCAGATTTACATTTGCAATTTATTTCATAGGCACAAATTTTGCAGACTCAAATTGTAACCACAAAAATAAGGGCTTGAAAATGTAACCCAAAATGTGCCTTATATTGTGATTAGATAGATAGATAGACTTAGTCAGTGCTAATATTGTTAAGCAGAATGAACACATCATGTCTGTCCCATTATGCTTAACTATGTTAGCATTGACGCTAAGCATAGAAATCCAGATAATGTTTTGATTTTGGGCCTGATCCCCTGCTCCCACTGAAGTCAGGGGGAATTTTGCTGTTAACTTTAATGGCCCCAGGATCAGACTCATTAGTTAACTTTTCTGAGTGGAACCGACAGTGTGACTCTTTTCAATTAAGTCCAGTAGAACAGATGGAAAGTCAAAACATGTTTCTATTTTCTCTCATTGAAATGAAATGTTAATTTCTCACATCTGTTCTGAAATGTTTTGCCCGTTACTTTGGGGTATGCTCATTTATTAGGGTTACTCTTCTGGGGCGGGGGTCTGTACTTCTATCAATGTACTGCTTGTGTCACTTGTGTTCTTATACGGAGCTCTACTTCTCCCTGCTGCAGGTTCCCTCCCAATGGAGCAAACCTGCAGGACTTAGGTCTCCAGGGCTGGGTTCTTCCAGCCCCAGAATCAGACGAACACACACACACATTAACAGAGCACATCTGAGAGGACCAGGTTAATCAGCACTCCCAATTATATGTCCCTGGACTCAGTAGGCTGGGCCGAGCAGCATTTCCAAGCTGTCACCCTCCTAGGCCCATGGATTCAGCAGGCTCAGTCGAACAGCACCTCCAAGTTGTCACCCTCATATGCCATGGGCACTGCACCAGAATAGAGTACTCCTGAGCAGGCTGGGCCAAGCAGCACTTTCAATCTGCCACCCTCAAATACCCTGGATTCAGCAGACTGGGTTGAGCAGCACTTCCAAGCTGCCACCCTCATATGTTCCAGGTTCAGCACATCCCTATCCCCACTTTAACGTTACAGTTGTTCTGGTAGTAACCCACTTGATGAGCAAACCCTACAGGATTTTTGGGTTCTGCAGGGATCTTTTAGCTTAGGTATGAGGAGCGTTGCTGAGGAAACCAAAAAATACCCACAAGAACTGTGGGGAGAGAGAGAGAGAGAGAGAAGCAACCAGCTTAACCATGAAAGTTATTTATTGCCAGGTAATAACCATACAAGGGGAGCCAAACAAACAAAACAGTTATAATATTAAATCTAACTTAAATTTGATTATAAAAGTCAGGTTTAGAAAACTGTAACTGATCACACAAGTCAGGGTCAGAAGGCTGTACCTAGAGAGAGAGAGAGCTGGGTTCTCACCACTCTGTGAAGCTTGAATCAATCGGGGGTCCTAGGTGGTGGTTATAGCTGAGGGTCCGGAGCACAATCAGTCAGGAGAAGATGAAGTCCTAATGGAACTGATGCAGATTTTGGATCCAGGCATCAGAGCACTTACTTGAGCAGGGGAATGGGGTTTTTGTAGAGAAACAACCATGGTTCATGGGAGAACAGTAAATTTGTTTATGTGTAAACTGATGGCTCAAGGGAGGATACCAAAGTTGTTTTGTTCAGGCTAGACCAGGGGTGGGCAACCTACGGCACATGTGCTGAAGCCAACATTTGAGCTGATTTTCAGTGGCACTCACACTTCATTGCTTTTTGTAAGTCCTTCTTGTGATCGGCTTTGGTTCAAGCAGAGGCTGGTGGAGGAAGGTCTTTCATAAGTCAGACAGGCTGGGTACTGTGCCCTGGTTCCCCAAGAACACAGAGATGATAGGTACCAGTTTCTATAGCTATTTCTTAGACAGGTTTTTTTCTGAAGGTTAAATACATTTGCTGTTACCTAAGGAAAGTAGCATGAAATTGAAATATGCAGTTTCTTACTAGTGTTTCCTTTTGCTCTTCACTCACAGCTATCAAAAGTGCAGTTATCTGACTGCCTCAATATACACATCACATAAAGCTATGACCTCCCAGAGTGCTTTGCAGTACATTAATCCATGACAGAAAGCACACGGTGTGCAATTATAATAAAACTCACTAAAAAACTAATCCCCAAATAAAAGGTAAACCAAACAAATAGGTCTTTAATTTAAATGCTGTAGTCTAAGTTGCCTCTCAATGTCATGAAGTTCTGCTGAAGAGCTCCAATGACAGGGACTCCCCAAGGTGAAAGCTCTATAATTATGAAACCCGAAATAAAGAGATGCAGCAATTAAAAAGGGCACCACAAGTAAAAAGCTACATTGCATCACCCTTTTCATCTCCCCTGCCGAGATTTCATCTGTAATCACACTTATTGCACCATTAGCACCCTATGCTCTGCCCCTTCATCTTGTCTTGTTGCTGCCCAGGTCTTCTCTCATAAACAACATCTCCTGCTTTCCTAGGTCTCTGCCTAGAACATTGGGCACCATACTTCCCACTTTACTTCTTCAGAGTCAGATTGCTTCTACCAGTTAGCCTTCCATCACTGCCCTCCAAACCAGCCTTCATTCTGGTCACTGTCTCCACATGTTAATATACTGCATTTTAAACTAACTTAAAGAAGCTAAGATGCATCATAGCAATAAGCATATCTCATCATACGTCACTGTTGTAACCTTCATCCTCCCAAGCTACCTCCTTCCCATGCATACCTATGGCTCTGTATAAATCATAATTGCACAGTGGAAAAGTGAGACATGTTTAGCTGAATACCAATCTTGACCAGTGCAGCAGTGATAAAGAACAGCAATTTTATGATCCGCCTGTAATGCCTGAGAAATGGGCTAAATTATTTGGTGTGTAACAGTACTCTTGCCACTGCCTTTTAAACTAACTGCAGCCAATGTGATGCCATGTCAGACAGACCTGCCAGCCAAGAAGTACAATAATCTAATCTGAGGAGATCATGAGAACATGAATCTAATGAATCCAGGCTAATAATTACAGCTCATTTAATTACCTCTGAGATAATAGCAGGAGCTGTAATTTTTTGTAATTGATGCTGCTGACTTCATTGTACCTTTTCAGTTGTATTAGTTGTAAAATCTGCCATGTTAATGTTGAAGTTGATAAAAATGTCACAGAGTAAAGAAAAGATAATGGAACAGGAAAGTCTCTAAATGTCAAATAAGTATAAAGCTATTGATAGATGGATACTTTCCTGCCTCTGTGCAGCACATGAATTCTGCAATAAATCGCTAACACTTTTGATCAAGGAAATCAGGAGTTACTGGTTCTAAGATGTTTATTGATTAAATGTAATTGCAAAGGTTCTGTTTGGTTGGGTTTTCCAAATATAATTTTAATTGTTTATACTTGCCTTAAGCCTTAATCCTGAAAGAAGATGCATTAGATTGGAAAACTGATATCCCTAGAAAGGACTCCAGATGGACGCAGTGGGTCTGTGTTAGGATATCAACAGACTCCAATCCAATAATGTTCTTGTTCATATATGTATGCAGTGTTGTTGTAGCTGTGTCGGTCCCAGGGTATTAGAGAGACAAGGTCAGGACCAGCTCTACAGTTTTTGCTGCCCCAAGCAGCGCACCGAATTGCCGCTGCGGACGGCGGGGGCAGTCCGTGTGCCCTTAGGGAGGCAGGCACATTTCCGCGGCGGCGGCAATTCGGCAGCAGCTTCTATGTTTAGCTGAAGCCGCCGCGGACAGCTAAATATAGAAGCTACTGCCGAATTGCCGCCATCGCGGAAACGCATGTTCTGCCCTAAGGGCACACGGACTGCCCCTGCCATCGGCGGCGGCAATTTGGCGCGCTGCTTGGGGGCAAAACACCAGGGACTGCTGCCTCTTGAAAATTGCCGCCCCAAGCACCAGCTTGGAATGCTGGTGCCTGGAGCCGGCCCTGGACAAGGTGGGTGAGGTAATATCTTTGATGGGACCAACTTCTGCTGGTGAAAGAGACAAGCTTTCGAGTTTACACAGAGTTCTTCTTCAGGTCTGGGAAACTAACTCAGAGTGTCACAGCTAAACCAGCTACATTTAGCTGTGACACTCGGAATTAGTTTTCCAGACCTGAAGAAGAGCTCTGTGTGGCTCGAAAGCTTATCCCTCTCACCAGCAGAAGTTGGTCCAATAAAATAGATTACCTCACCCACCATGTCTCTTTGTCTTATATGAAACGTTGATTATTTTCTGTCTATGGGATCAACCCTGCACCACTGTGGCCAATTAGAGTTTTACCATTAACATCAAAAGGGACCAGGAGGAGGTGTTCTGTGTCTAACAGAGTTTGAAATTAACACAACTTCTTTATATTTTTGCACTAGCATCGTCAGTGTCAGCAGAGATTTAGAAGTCATGTTTGCTAACTAATTCATTCTCCCGCTACTGGTTCTTGGACAACAGAGCAGAAAAATAACATCAGGATAGGCCCTATATAACCTGCAGTGACTTTTCTTTATTTGTACTTTATTTTATTGACAAAGGGGTGTTTGCATTAATCAATACATATTTAGGAAGAAATTCTCACTTTCTCTATGCACCATAGCTATACCCATCAAAGCAGAGTTTGGCTCTTAGAATCCAGAGGCACTCATTTTATTATCTAGCCAAAACATAAGGAATAGGGAAATCACAAAAAAACACTTGGTAATTTTTTTCTTGGACTTTTTCAAAAAAATAATGAGAATTTCCATCCATTTTGAAATTCAGAGATGGAGAGAGATGGATAGAGTCCCAAGAAAAAGAATGGATTTTGTGGTTGTGGCATGGGCTGGACTCAGAAGATCCACATCTATTTCTAGTTCTGCACAGTCTCCCTGTATGAATTTATCTCTCTGTTCTCCACCTGTAACATGAAGATAATAATATACTCTTTTTGTTTGTGTCTATTTAGATTGTAAAATATTTGGATTGTATTTTATTGTGTATTTGTTCATCACCTACCGCAACAGAGCACCTGTCTCAGTTGAGTCACCTAACCACTACTGTAATATAAATAATAATTATTCTTATTGATTTATATCATACTATGACAGATTATACCAATGTTAACGTAAACCATCATACCTCAACAGTAATAAAAATACATAGATCTTGCTTCACAAATAGCACACTCAAAAACTATACCTTACCTTTTTTTGTAAAGCATAAAAAGTGCTTTTCTATGATATCAAAACTATATTAAATAACTGACCAGGTTTTTTTGTTTGTTTGTTTAAAATGTTACCTTGAATTTGTCAACTGGTTACATTTTGTTGTCAATCTTCGAATGTTTTGCAAATTTTGATCAATGTTCACTTATGAATCAAGGAAAAAATGAATTTTGTCCATGTTTATGGTCTGACAGACAGTTGACACTTGTTCCTATTGTGATAAACTCAGGACAGACAGCTGCAAGGGAGGGGTAGGAATCAGTCCCAGAGGGTTAAAAGGCCCTCCTCCTTATCAACTGGGAGGCAACTACAGGTCAATCAGGTTCAGCTGAGAAAGGGTTACCAAGATAGCAAATTAGAATCAGCTGAGGGGGAGCTACCTGAGGTTAATTAGGATCAGCTGATTCCAAATTGGGGCTGCCGGAGACCTTTTTAAACCCTTCCCTGGGAGGAAGGAAGAGGAGAGAGCAGAGACAGAAGGAGCTCTGCTGCCAGGAGTGTTGGAGCAGCAAGACAGTGAGCCTCACCAGGAGGAGAGGCAGTGCTCTCTCCTGCAAGGGAGTAAAAATACTCTAAACAGGACTGGTGGAGAGACGGGGAGCAGACTTCCCCTGTGTCCCAAGGGGGACCACATTACCCAAGCCTGTCTCACCAGGGCTAAAAGCAGCAGAGGCTGGGGAGACTGAGAAGGTGCCTTGCCACACTATGTTTTCAGAATCACACATGGTGTTGCTACGAAGTTCCCCTTGTCTCTGAAAAAAAAATAGAGATGAGGACCAGACTTCTGGAGGTACAGTGTGAAGAAGAAACAGCGAAAGTCAGGCAGACAGCACTGTCCCGGCAGCTACTGCTTTTAGGAAACCACAGCACTCCAAGAGGAGGGAAGGAATGAAGTAGTTATTCACCCCCACATTCTTGATGTTAGATTATACGGCAGAGAACAACCAGTCATAGAAAGGGGAAAATATTATCATCCTTCAGAGTCAAAGCATAAAACATAAGAGGACTGCTTGCTCTTGCACTTCTGAAGTGGCTGGTATGATACAGTACTTTTTAAAGCTCACTGACAACAACATTGGAAAACAACAAATCACCTGAGCTCTTCGGCCTACTTTAATAACCCCAAATAATTGATGTGGCAAGTGACATCATAAGTGTTATTTAGATGGCACCAGCTACCAGCTTCCAATATAACATTTTAAAACTTTTTTTTTTCATTTTATTGTCCTAATGAATTAAAGTTACTATAAGTTCATGACTTTGAAAGTTCAAGTTCAAGACCTGGCTTTGAAAATGTGGAGGACTCCTGGGGGCCATGAGATTGTGTACAACAGCATTAACATGGTTTTTTACCTGCTACCTTGCACAAGTGTTGTATTTTTTTATTTCAGTACATGCAATGCCTGTGCTATCTTTGAGTAGATCTCAGATGGTGTGAATTGCCATAGCTCCCATAGAGAATGTCAGGTAATGTGGTAAGTTGATGTTATTTGATGTATGGGATTGTGAGAAATAAAACCAGTGGTTGGACATAAGACAGTGGTTTAACATCTGAGGACTCTGTAAAGGTCCATTTAGTTGCTAACAGCCACCATGGAATGTTTCGAATGTGCTATTGGGCAAGGACTGATGGAAGGGAGAGGTATGGCTAATTGGCTAGAAGTGTTGGTTGTTTTTTTTTTCAGGGTCTGGTTGAAGGTGCCAGGATTGGACTTCCAAGACATGAGAGGCTAGTCCCTTGGGGACTGTAGGGGAATGTCAACACAGCGATTTGGAGTGAGCAGGAGCAAATCTCCCAACCCAGGTCAACAAAATTGGTCTAGCAGGGCTCGCACTATTGCTCTAAAAATAGCTGTGTAGGCAGTGCTTTGAAGTTGCAGCTTGGGCTGGAGCTCGGACTCTGAACCTAAGGAAAAGGTGTGGGCTTCAGAGCCCAGGTTCCAGCTTGAGTTGCAACTTCAAAGCATTGTCTACCCAGCTATTTTTAGAGTGCTAGCACGAGCTCCTCTAACCCATGGCTACTGACCCAGGCTGGGATGCTTGCTCCTGCTCACTCCAAAATGCTGTGTTGACATACCCTACAAGTCCACTCTCCTGGGAAGATGTCTTTGAGACCAAGTTCAGAGAATATAGGACCCAGCAGCCTCTGAGAAGGAAGTCTAAACTGGGATCTGTAATAAGACTTTTTTGTGCTTGTGAGGGTAAAGAGTGCCCCTCTAGAGGAATTCTTTCATGAGTAAATGAATTATTTCATGGGTTTAGACATAAATAATAAAGTAAAAGTTTGTTAACTAAGTTGGAGTGGAGCTATGGTAACTGGATTTTCCTGCAGTGGCCTTCAAAGAGCATCTATCATGTTTATCAGTGAGCATCTCTGCCTCTGGGCACTGAGTTCTTGGAATGAGGAAGCAGAGTGAGCGATGGCATGAGGTAAAATTTCCAAGTGCAAAGCTTGGTGGTGGTGGCAGTTATCTGAGCCTGGGTCATAGGAAACTTGGGATTGTGTCAATGGCGTGATGACAGTTTACACCATCTGAGGATCGGTACACAAATGCTTGAACAATTCTATCTATAAAAATACAATACAGACAATGTCAAGATGAAACATGTCAAGGCAAAGACATTAGCCATCCTACAAAACTTGAGAGCATCCCTACTTGACCTAACCCCTTTTGAAAAGGAAGACAAGAGTAGTTAGAGATGGTGGGGAGGGACAAGAAAGGTAAGTGGAATTGGAGTAAGTGGGGGAATGAATGTGTGTGAAAAGGAGGAGGAGAAGAGACACTATGGGTTTGTCTACACATTCAAACAGGACTACATTAACATGAATGAGGTACTTTCTAGTTCATGCTAGCATGGGGCAGTTACTGCACAACACTTTAACATACACTGCAACTCACACCTCCATAATCTGCACTGTGGAGCCGTGGAGCCATGTCCCATGATGCAGAAAAGGGAAATGAAGATAATTACTTGTGAGAAGCAGTTGACCATGAGTGGTAGTTTACTACCTCATGAGACATTTAAGCACAGAATCAATAACACTATGGAGCAGTTGTGAAAAGAATGAGTTACATAATTACTCAGTTATGATATACACACAAAAAATGCCCCTCTTCCTAAATTCCTGGAGAGCCAAAGACCATGAACCTGTTACAGTAGCAGAATGTGGTATTGCAGCACGATATTGCCAGCTCTGGTAATATTTGGGTTTTTTTTCTCAAAGCTCCAGCTTCTATGTCTGTGTGACCTCAGCTTTCATTATAAACAGACTCAGCTTCTAGCCTTCACAACTGAGGACAGCCTAAGGTCCCTGAAACCACAAAGAAAAGAGGGAAAAAACAAATTTATTATTTTTAAAATATAGCATGGATTTTAAACCAATCTCATGAGTTTCTGAGGCTTGTCTCATGATTTTTGAGTGCTTGTGGTTGACAATGCTGATGTCTATGCCTGTAGGACCACCGTTGTCTTCAACAGCACTTATGCACATGCTTAAAGATAAACACGTGCTTAAGTGCTTAACTGAATAGGAACACTTTCCTGAATGAGGGCCCTGATGATTACAAAATTATTTGGCAGCCCCATCTACGAGGATCATTTCATGGCTCATTGAAATGGATCCACCTCTAAGATGGAGGAAGCAGCCATTTAACAGCAACTTTACCCAGCAATTAAAAACAAAGGGGTCTAACTCCTTACCCAGATGAAATTCTAGGGGGCAGCTGAAACAGGCAAAGTATAATTATCCAAAATGGAATTTACCAGCTGCCTTTGCATTTTGCTGTGTCTTTTTTCTCCCTTAAAATGAATGAAACTTGGTGAGGATTTACTTTTGAGTGCTATAGAAATGTATTTTTCTTGACATTCCATATACTCTGATTTTTGTCTTCTTTCTTTCTTGAGTTTTGCTGTTCTCAGCCTCACAATCACAGTATTCCACCAGCTGCAGCCGCCTTTGATAATTCCCCTATCAAAAACACAAACAAAAATAAAACAACTCTAGAAAAATAATATGCTCATTTTCATGCCAAATTTACAAGAAAAATAAGAAGATGAACAGTTAGACTATAGCAAATGATTTTCACTAGTTTTAGTGAATTTTATATACAATTTTCTCTAAGTATTTCCTCCACACCTGCACAAGCTCCCTTGTTCTCCATATTCTCCCAAGTAGGAGTGTGAGTGGTGATAACATGGGTACTGATTCATCTGATTACTCTGGAAAATCCATCTGCAACAAGCACAATTTGTTCTACTCTTTGATTTTAGCTGTCCTCCCCTTCTCTCTTCTGTGATGCTTAAGGCAAGGCTTCTGTGAGACACTACAATACCATAATGAAGAATTTTGGCATGGGAAAATAGTTTACTTTTTAAAGAATATTAAGGAACAGAACTTCAGCTACTGTAAATTGATGTAGCTTCATTTATTTCAATGGAACTACATCAATTTATGCCCCCTCAGGTACTGGTTCAGATATAAAATATATTCTAGGCCATATAAAAAAAAAGTCCATATTTTTTAAAAAATTTAAAAAATTTCAATAGCTCCCTAATTATATATAGTTCTGATTTTTCTCAATAACAGCTGCCAATTCATTCATATTTTCCATCAGAAATTCCAGCCTGATGTAGTTTGAGGAACAGGAAATGCAACTCAGCATTTGCGGCCCCTAATTAGCATAACATTTAAGCACAAGCTTAATATGAAGTATATGCTTAAGCCCCATTGACTTCAATAGCTTTAAAGTTAAGCATGTGTGTAAATGCTTTTCTGAATTGGGGCCTTTATACAGAAAAAAGAAACATATGATAGTTACTATCATAACTAGATATTATGAAAAGCAGATATTAGTTTCTATTAACATGAATATAAGGTGGTATTGACCCAAGAGGTCTTGATAGAACTGACTAGATCCAAGCCAACATTCAGATGTGCCTCAAGGGATAATAAATTTTGATATTCACCAAAATAAGTCAATATAATCAGTGTTAGTGTTTTCTATACTACCAGACACAATACTACGTAAGTACTGTTGCATACATTCATTGTTAAATTACTCAAACAGCAAGATAAGGCTGTGAGCAACTATAATTGAATACTTTACCAGAAGGTTCTGAGTTATTTGTTTTGTTCCCTCACTCCGCTAAAAGAAATATTCTAAACGGGAGATGAGGTTAGAAACTACTTACTTCCAGAGAGGTCAATAATAATAGTTTTCATTGAACTGAGCACAGCCAATCAAGACATCATTATTTGCAAATGCAGCCTGATTGACATACATTTCTCCAACCTTCAATACTTTTCTCTCAGGAAGTAAATAAGAGACTATTGCAGATATCACATGAACATATTCAATTAATCATGATGAGCTATGATTGTCTTCCAGAATATAATAATGGAACTTGCCTTAAAACATGTGAAAAAAATCCCTTCCTTTTCTATTCAGGCACTTCTGCCTTCACCATATATTACAGTGCTAGGTTTTATTTCCTATGGATTGTAAATTTATCTTTTTTTTTACTGTATTTAATAAACTTGATATTTACTCTTCTTTGTAATTGTACATAGGAATTAGAGTATCTTATTCAGTTTCCCTTATGGTAGAAAGGAAACAGGGCTCAGGAAACCTGAAGCTAATGAAAGGAATCTCACTTATTTCCATAGAATTTGGCTTGGGGCCTAGCTGAATAAAGCCAATGATGCTAGGTGTAACTACACAAGATCTCCCTTAAACTTGGCTTAGACTCACCAGTTATGGAAGGGTCTTGTGACTGTGCTACACACACACAGTTGATTTGTTTGTTTGTTTTTATTTCTTTGGATCTTTTCCGTTGTTTGGAAGAGCTAAGAGCTTGCCTGATAGAAACTGTTGATTGAAAAGACAATAGAAACTAAAACTGTGAAAAACGTGTTTGCGGAGGAGGAAACCTGTCTCTTTGTGAAAGCTAAATTTCCTCTTTTGCTATTCATGAATATGTTTTCTCACCTCCTTCAACATGAATATCCCATCATCCAGTATGAAGTTTCCTCATAGGCTCACAGCCAACATTTTGCACATTGTGCTGAGTCGCAAATTTGTTCAGAGGACAGAACCATTTTGGGGCATAAAAAATACATTTGGATTTTGTGAACTTGCAAAAGCATCAAATTTGACCAAATAGGTGAAAATATCAATCCCATCATCATCGCTCTGACAATCAGAATGAAAACAAGGCAGTTTTTCTGATTGTGCAAAATCATAAAAGATAAAGCTCATCTCACTTTGACTTCAGGTTTTTTATTTGAATTATCCTTGTATTATAGTCAGGCTCTAGCCTTATCTGCTACCTGCTGAATCAATTACCTTTCCTGCTTAAACAATTTTCTGTAGTTTCATGTTTTAAACGATGTGATTTCACCAAGGCAACAGCCCCTGACTTTGTCGTCAGACCTTCCTTTGCTTTTATTTTTAAATTAATATACACATCGTTCTCCTCTGCTATAAAGAAATACAATTTAATGAGTGGGCTTTTTAAATTAGGGTAGCGTATGCATCAGATGCTAGCAGGATTCTTTAAATACGTTGTTTATGAAGCCATGTAAATGCCTGTACACTGGAAATTTTTCTTTACAGCAGAGGTAATATAAATGTGTGACATTGTGGTGCTTACTGTATAAAAAAGATTTCAAGCTCTCTTTTTCCTAAAAATTATCCTCCCAATAGCATCCTAAGGGAAATATATATCCTCCAATACTTAATAAAATTATTCTATCTATCTAAAATAGCTAGATCACCCTCTTGTTTTATTTTTAAGAGCACTGTCTGAAAACCTAGCATGTCTCTCTCCCATAGGCCCTCATCTGAACAATGGTGTAAAGTGGAGTGATAAGAGTGAGGAGTATAATTAAACAATAAAAAATTGATTTCTAGCTTTGGGGAAGTACCAGCCCCTTTGATGTGCCACTCTCAAATTAGCAGAGTCGTCATTAGTTTTACTGTTAGTGCCATACTTTTCCCCATAGGATTCCCCACAAATTAAGAAGGCCTGGGATAACCTCAGGTAGTATCCAGCTTCCTACATAATGAGTTCATAGACCTAATAACTCATTTCTTCCATCTGCTTTCAAATAAACTGACAGGGAGGAGAACACTCTAGGTTCAGACCTAGAAGGCAGAGTTCTAAATGAAGCAACATCTCATTGTGATCTGCATTAAAGGAGAAAAGCTTTTTGAGGTTCTAGACCAGGACTGTCATGATAAACCCATCTAGGAAAAGCCCATGTTTGCACATTTTCTTCCTAGTAATCCTATGAGCACCTATATCATCTTCATTTTCCCAGGGGAGCTGACAAGGGTAGACTTAAAAAATAAAATACAGTAGAGACAGACCTTGGCCATCAGGGCTGTAAGGCCAATCAGTTCTCACCATTTAATCATGAGATTTTTTTCAATTGTAAAAAAGTCTAAAACCTGTCCCATGGTCATCCATGGAGACTGAATGTCTTTATATATCGAGATTCTCTACCCTCCTCCACTTTCTGTTGTCTATCAGTTTCCTTCTCTTTGTTGCTTAAGTGTCTTTTCCTATTAGCCAATGTCATTAGCTCTGCTTGTAGGGTAGAAAATGTAATTTCCCTTTTTTAATCTTCTCCAATAATATGGAGCCTCTGATATCTGTGCCCAGTTCTGTGCCTAAGGTCAACTTCAGTTTTCATAGGTATCAACTATTAATCTCCCTCTCCTTCTGTCCGGATTCAATTTTTCTAATGATAGTGTGTAGTACTGACTTTGAGGAGGGCTCTTAAATGCTCTCTCACACAGGACCCAGGAATTTAGATCCTCTGTATTTCTGTTTGTCTTGTTTTAAGGTCCAAAGAAGGATATAGCTAAGTTCTGGCAAATATGCCCAAATAAATCTCTTAGTCTTTAAGGTGCCACTGGACTCCTAGTTGTTTCTGAAGATCTCTCCATGCATTAAAAAGCCTTGTTTGGCAGAAAGTTGCCTATGTTCTTTAGGAATCAAGGTTCACTCTTCAAGGGCAACAGTGGCTTCTTGAGCGGAGAGAATTCCAGCAGGCAACTTGCTGGTGATCACTTCTTGCTCTTTCACATCATTACTAAGTCAATGGTAGTTATTCACCTGGCATTTTGATGTAGCTATCTGGAAATCAGGGATCAGACTCATGTGCCCCACTTTCTTTTACCCTGCGCTTTAGGAATAAGTTTAGTGGGTATTGCTAGGATTCGGTGAGCCTTAGGCAAAAAAGGAATTTTGGATGTCACCTCCTGTCAAGGTCTCACCAATACAGACTGCTTCCCCTGTTGTTATAATGGCCTTTAAATGTTCTTCAGAAAGCTCTTCTGTTCATTATTCAGAATATTCTGAATGTTAAGAAAGTAACCACTTGATTCTCTGGGATAGAGGGCTGCTGCTGGCAGGCAGCAAAAACGTCTGTCATACTGGCGTGCTCAGACAAGGTGCTTGATGTAATATCTTTTATTGGACCAACTTCTGTTGGTGAGAGAGACAAACTTTCAAGTCACACAGAGCTCTTCTGCAGTTCTGGGAAACTACTGACTGTCCCAGCTAAATACAAGATGGAACAGATTGTTTAGCATAAGTAGTTAATACATATTTTAAGGATCACACAAGGTGAAGTGGCCCATTATCACTTCTTCAGGGGGAAAGGAAGGGACCGGGGGTGGAAAGATAGCGGGGGGTTCCCTTTCTTTCCCCACTATGACTAGAAACTCAGAAGTGAACCTCAGAGCCACATCAACTGACTGTATGTGTGCAGGGCTCACACTATGGGGCTAAAAATTGTGGGTATTGACATTCACGCTTGGGCTGGAGCTCAGGTTCAGAGACCCATCCCCTCACTGGATTTCAGAATCTGGGCTCCAACATGAGCAGGAACATCTACACTGCTATTTTTAGCCGTATCACATGAGCCAGCGTGGCAAAGACTGTTGACCAGCTCTCTGAGACTCGGTGCCGTGGGATGGCTTTGGTTTTTTGTTTTATTTTGGTTTGGTTTGTTTTTTTTGCAGTGTAAATGTACCCTCAAAATCTCAGGCCTTCCCATAACTCCACTGCTATGCATGCTGCATGTGCCATAACCAGAACTGTGATGCTGAACAGGAGGATATAGGAGAAATAGATATATGGGTCCTATCCAGGCAGGCTGCAAAGAAACAGTGCATGAATCCCACTGTTGTCTGGATTCACTTAAAGTTGGAGACATTTTCTTGACTAAAAGTAAAATGATTTTATGTCATTTTTTCTTCAAATGGCAGAGCGGCACTTAGTGTGCAAGCTTTTCAATTTCCCATTGCAGACAAATATATTATATGATGGCATATCAATCAACCTTGTCCCCACAATGACCTGCCTCAAGTCACCTTAACTATGACCAAAACAAAATGAATGTGGCAGCCATCAGTAACCATTGGCCACTTCCTTTACCTCTGACTGACCCTCCAGAGGGCAACCTCATTCCTGAACTGAAAATCCAAGGCTTGCAGGCCTTTTTTCCCTCCCCCCGCCTTGCACACTTTGTGTTTACACCTCTGCTCTGCACTTTCCATTTTACGCCACAGTCTGCCTCTCTTTCCCACCTCCATGTTTCCTTTCTCCTCAGCTTCCCCATATTCAAGGTTACCTTCTCCCCCACAAGTCTCCTCCTCTGCCCTCAGACCTGGACTCCCTCTTTCTACCTTTACCCCCAACTGCATCGTTTCCAGTTTAAATGAAAATGCCACTAACCACCAGGACCACAAAGGTCTGAATAGCTTCTTCCCTGCCTGGCCTATTGACATGCTGCAGGGGAAATGCTACAGGTGGGGACACTGCTTAGCTCACAGCAGTGGCATTTGAGAAGACAGGCAGCTGCAAACCCACACTGAAGGATGACCAGATCCTTTTACTAAAACTAGTACAAAATCCAAGATTCAATAAAACTGATTTGGACACTGAGATGTTCCCTCCACCAAGACAATACAAATAAACTAGACCATTGGGTCACCCTGGTTGTCCACAATTCCCTTATGTATTCTGCCCTAACCTATGACAGTTCAGAATCATTTTCTCAGTCCTGTCCCCAGCAGGGACATTGAGTCTTATATCAATTTAGAGTCACTCATTTTGGAGTAACAAACACATTCTACAAAAATGTCACCCAAATATTCACAAGTCCTCACGTCAGGTATTCCTGTTATTTGGTAATTGCTATTTGCACTTATACAGCATCTTCTTTTCTGCTGTAAATCACAAACTGTCAGAAGAAAGAAAAAAAATCTTGTGAAATTTTAATGGTGGCACTCTACCATGAAGGTAATGCAAAATGTCTTCTAATTTTATACTGAAATGTTATTTTGATTTATACCTGTTATTTTTATCTACAACTTTTTTGTACACCTTGATGTGCAACATCTGGAAAGCAGTCATTTTACATTTGTATTACAGCCTAAGACATTCAGACCACTTAGCTCCAAATCTAGGAATTTGGCAAATATTAGGATGGGCAAACAAAAAAGTAACAAAACCACCAAAGTGTTGTAAAATACATAAAACTGTGAACTAGATTTCTGTCACAAATGACTTGTCTATATAATACTTGCCACTGGTAGTTTTGTATCTATAATTGAATAGTTTATACAATTAAGGACAATGACTTTCTCAGATATTTAGTTTGGGTAGTATGGTCTAAGCAATATTATTATTATTTGGGCACATTTTGAACTGACTGCTAAGTAATCTGGAATGTAATCAAAATCCAGACTCACAGGGAAGCAAGCAAATGATATGATCTGAACAGGTGCAACAGTGTTAAGCTTTTCGAGTACTTAAGGGTTGATAATGAACACAAAGAAATAAGCCATAATGTATCAAGTTATTTTCTCAGCACCAAGAATGTTTCTTTTAAGGATTTTGATTACATTCAACACAGTGATATCTGAGAGCCTAGACATTAGTCCAACTCTGCAAAGAGTAACTTATTGGTTTCCAGATTGAATGTAAAGTGTTGATTTTAACATAGGAAGCTCTGAGGACAAGATATTACAGCACCTAAAGATTCAGATAAGTACCTAGAGGGTTTCAAAAGTACATACATACAGCTGGTTGGGAAATTTCTGTGCTTTTGTACTAATCTAAGAAAGAAAGAAAGAAAGAAAGAAAGAAAGAAAGAAAGAAAGAAAGAAAGAAAGAGATCCCCCATTTTTGTGCTATATTTAAATAGGAAGAAATGGATTTTTGAAGCTTGATTTCACATATTGTGAGCTATAGTTTATTAAACACATTACAAGCATGAAACATGGCATTTTTCAATATGAGGGCTTGCGCAAATTAACACATTACCTACTGGGACAGAATCTTAGCCATCCTATAGCTGCTTCATGCCACTCCGGCAGCATAAAGCAGCCTTCATGCTGGTGAAGCTGGCTAATAGGCTAATAGAATTCCTAGCCTGGGGGAATCCTTGGGTGGCATAGTGCCACCCTCGTAGCTTTCTCAGCATCACTCAGAGTGTAGCAGGTGTGGTCAGGAAGAAGTGGGTCTGACTGATGTGTGTCTATGTCTCGACAATTCCTGGTTCCCAAAACTGCCTTGTGAGAGCATAGGATATAAGAGCAGCCCTGAAGCTGCACTAGCAATTGATGTGATCCACAACCATCCCCAGGGAAGTGTAAGGGTGTTGTAAAGCTCGATATAGATAACCACCTGAGCTATTAATTTAAAAGACACTCTCTAAACACCTCAGCTTGCTCAGGATAAAGCTTAAGCAGTTGGAGCCTTGGATAATGCACGCAAGACAGGTGAAATAGCCCCCCAAAGCCCTCAGGAACAATGTGAAATGTTGAAAAGGTCTGGGCTTAGAGATAAGATTACAAGCCAGAACCTTATCCAGTATAAAATGACATAGCTCCATTAAACCTATGGAGCTATGCTGATATACGCTAGCTGAGGATCTGAGGATCTGACCCAACATTTTCTTTTTGTTTCCAGACAGAAAGACAGATCTAACATTTTCAAGAATGACTTTGTGGGGGGTTGGTTGGTTGTTGTTTTGATTTTGATAGATATCTAACTTTTGAGGAAGTTAGTCATATGATGGAGTCCCTGGGTAGAATAGGTCAAGCCAGGTGGTGTGCATGGATCACCCAACCCAGGTCCTATAGGTTACATGCACAAGGCTTGGCAGTAGGCCAGCACCCACAGCCTTGTTTGGAAATAAACAGAACAATTGGTTCTCCTCCAAAGCTTCCTCAAAGAAATAAAAATGGCTCAGTAAGGTGCCGCAGCAGTGATCAATCTGAACTTTTACTCACTGACTGGGACAAAAACATCAGGTTAGCAGGTGTCAGTCAACTCCTGCTGATTCAAGCCATGATGCTGTGTCAAAGCCTAATGATGACAGTGAATGTGACAGAAGAGGGGCTAAAAATATTAATGCCCACAGGGAATGAGCTAAATGCTCTCCCTGCACCAGCCACTCTGGGAAAGTAGGTGATGGCAGGAGGCTAACAGCACTTATAGATCTGAAAGCCTATGATGAAAGTGACTCAGAGCAGGAGTTGGAGATGATGAGGCAGATGGACTGGTCAGAGTCTAATGAAAAGATTAGGACCTGGTTAGTACTGTATTTGAGAGTAAAATATAGATCCAGTCATGGAAAGAGGGAAAGGAAGGGGTTATGATTATAATGGAACTGGAAAAACGGGATGCATAAGAACATAAGAATGGCCCTACTGGGTCGCGCCCAGTATCCTGTCTTCTGACAGTGGCCAGTTCCAGGTACCCCAGAGGGAATGAACCGAACAGGTAATCATCAAGTGATCCATCCCCTGTCGCCCATTCCCAGCTTCTGGCAGAGACAGGAAAGGAGGCTAGGTCCCTCTCCTGCTACCCAGAGGCAATTGCCTGAGAGGGGTAGTCACTTCCCAGTAATGGTCTCAAAATGACCCTTTAGATCTGCAGACACAGGGATCTTCCACACACACATATCTCCCAATCAAGCCGAAAAGGGAGTGTCCACTGCCTGAATGACAATTTTCCCTCTAGAACCACGCAAAAAGCCTGGAGATCCACAAAGATGGATGGAGTGAGATGTGGTCAGGCTAGGTGAGGAATGCTTGGGCAAAAGGGTAGCCACACACCTTCCCTGCTTACAGAGCTTTCCAGCACATCTATATCCCCCAAGGTGTGGGCTCCCCTTTAATGTAGGTGCTGGGGGTTGCTAAAATCTATGAAATTCCTGACAAAACAGCCTTTATGGAGCTGTGCTCAAGAGAGATCAGCAAGAACACAGAGCCAGGGAGAATGTACATTGTCTCCAAGTGGTTGGTCCTGGTTTCCCACTCATCTCTAGGTGGCTAATGAGCCAGCTCCTTGGCCTTTTCCATGGTGAAGGGTCAATTCCCACCACCCTACTAACCCCAGGAGAGTAATTTGGTAGAAACTCTGCAAGGGGAAGTTTGCTTTTGGTGAAGCCAAAATGCCGTAAACCAATAGGCAGTGGAATGGCGCTGCCCCAAATTCACCAGTTTCAGTGCGCATGTTGGTTTTGCCACATGGGTTTAAATGAAAACAAAACTCAGTGCTTACAAAGGGATGAATCCCCACCCAGCCAAATACTTCGATGGAACCCAGCTGAACTGAAATTGCCAAACTTGACATGGTGCTACTTTCACACTATTTGTGGAGTAAGAACTTAGCTTGAGCACAGGGATCAGAAACTGGGGCAGGGTAAGATACTACTCAGCATGAATAAAGGTGGCAGAATCGAACCCTTTAATGTACCGAATAAATCATAAAGGCTAGATTCAACCAAAAATCAATCTGGCTTTCCCATAAGCCTGATAAACTGTTCATTGCTGGCTTTCTGATGCTTTTCAGGAGCTTCTGTGGCACTGATGCCTGAAAGGTTTTTTAGTCAATCAAATCAATCTTGCTCTAAAAATGCATTGCCATTTTATGTTACCATCACAGAAAGACATTTTTGGCAAAGGAAGAAAAAAACCAAAGGAATCCCACTCCAAGACGCAGTACAAAAGTGAGCAGGTGCCTAAGCAATGCATAGAACAGCAAATTAGCATCTAATGAATTCCATTGATAAATTCTTCAAGCCTATCATTAAAGATAAGATACAGTTCTTTGCATATCATTAATGGTGGTCAAAATTTCAAATCAGGGGCTGGCTTCATCAAAGGCAAAACAGGTAGATACATTTCCATATAATAAATGCATTTCTATTCATTAAAATTTGCAAGTTGAGAAATAATGAGTAGTTCTAGTGCTCAGTATGAGATTCTGATATTTATAGAAAATCACCACATCAGGGGAAAAATATAGCACAAATCAATATTTATGAAGTACCTTCATTCTATAAATAGAGAAAATCATACTTTTTATCATAATCTCTTTGTTTAATTATCTTTTTTTTTGCATTTTAATAATACATTTTGCACTGTGTTTGTTAACATTCAGAAAACAAAAAAGATGTACTCATTATCCTTCTGAGGAATCCAATCCCACAAAGAATACTGGTAATCTCCAGTACAACACTGATACACTGTGTATTGTATTTACTCTTTGCTTCATCAATCATTAAAATGCCAGTTAGTACCCACCCAAAAGGAAGCAGCTGCAACATAAATAAATGAAGCCTAGAGATATTAAGAAGGGGGGGTGAAGAGGGGAGAAGCATCATTTTGACCAGCATAGAAATCTGGTTTGGATTTTCCTTTCTTTAAAACAAAACTAAATTGAAAGTGGCCTTTATATAACTGTCATCATCCAATGTGAAAACAAGATTATTCAATTAATACTTTACATAGTACAAAAATGTTGGACCATATCATGGGATTTAAAGGCTTATATTCAATATACACAGATCTAATATTCATGCAAGTAAATCCTGTGGGTGCAGAGTAAAACACAAACCATGCTATTTAATGAGCCTCCGTCAATGAAAAATGTGATTATGGCTAACACCTCCCCCCTCCCACCTCTCTTTTACAAAAAAAAAATCTAATATTTGATTTAGGTTAATGATGCCTGTTCTGAAATTAATCTTGTCTCTTTAATTATTCAAATCTTCAGCATTACTGAAACCATTCTAATTATTCCCATTGCTCAATGGTATTAGCAAAAATTATGCTTAAATTTAAAATCACTTTAATAGAGGCCATATTATTCTCAAACTCATTTGACTATTTAAGATTTCACCTCTGAGACAAAAAAGGTTGACTGCAGCCAACATCTCCTTTATTAAAATTATCTTCTTTGCATTTTTACCAGTCACTTAATAAAGGGCGAAGTAGACCACTATTACTAGATTTCCTTCCTCTTTTGTGACTGCTAAGTCCCACCATCCAAATTTTCTCCTCATTTACTCTTAAATTTTTTATGATACTAATATTCTTTTACTATCAGTTAGGTTTACCAACTGACAAGGTTTTATATACCTTTTCCAGTGCAATGCCCTTGAGAAATGAAGATTAGTATTTATTTCAAGTAAATAAAATCCCATGTCAGGCTGCAATTTTTTGATGGAATCTAAACATGAGTTCCCACTGTTCATCCAAAGTGTCAGAATACATTGCATAAATGAAGGTTCTAAGTGTGACATCAGGAGCCTTAAAAAAAAAGGAAGGAGTATTTGAAGCCTTACAATTCAGAAAGATTTTTGTTGTTATTAAGATGTACATTTATCATCAAACGTGTGCTTGGCTCTTTGCCAATTATGATCTTCCTTCTTAAGTTTCATTTTTGTTTTTGTAGGAATTCGGGATCTAAAAATATTGACCTGAGACCTTACTGGTTTCCTTCAGAACCATGGAAGTTACAGATAAGAAGTCTTGAGTCCTGAGTCATCTAAGGTTTGATCCTGGCTGGGATTGACATGCATAAGAGACCAGCCATCTCCATAGTACTACCCTTCCCCCTTCCTGGGATTCCATGGATGGCCATCAACAGGGCCTGAGATCTTCATGTGCACAGGAGGACCGGGGGGTGAGGCACTATTTAGAAAAGTCAAGTGTCTCTCAATGCAGGGGAAACCCTGGCAGTGAAGTGCAAATACTTCCATGCTGTTTGGATATGCAGTGTAGCTGTACACATGTGGGTCCCAGGATATTGGAGAGACAAGGTGGGTGAGGTAATATCTTTTATTGGACCAACTTCTGTGCTCAATAAAAGCCAGTGTGGCTCGGAAGCTTGTCTCTCTCACCAACAGAAGCTGGTCCAATAAAAGATATTACCTCACCCATACTGTCTGGGTGTAAGAGGAAAGATGCTGGGGCACCTTTGACAGTGAAAAGGCACATAGCTTCCATGTTAGATGATTTGGGCTTACTACAGATCGCACTGGATCCAAAGGCTGGCAATGCAGCCCCTAATTATTCTGTGGAAGCCAAAAGAATCTGCAGGACACTTGAAAGGAGGTGTATAGTTTACATTCTCTAAGGCCCATTCCCATGGGATCAATCCTAGTGGAGGATTGATGCGTCTGACGAAGTGGGTATTCACCCACGAAAACTTATGCTCCAATACGTCGGTTAGTCCATAAGGTGCCACAGGACTCTTTGTCGCTTTTTACAGATCCAGACTAACATGGCTACCCCTCTGATCCTAGGGGGAGTATAATTTGACACTATAAGATTTCATTTTAATTTAAATTTGTTGTATTATTACATGTATTTCCATGGCACCCGCAGTGTTTGGTGCCCTGTATACGGATTAGAGGGCACCACAGAGGGAACAATACCTTCTGCTACTCCTTGGATTATAGTTGCCTTCTTAAATAGGTCAGATCCACATCCTGGTCTTCCAAGACAGCATTGCTTAGGGCAGTCACATCTCTCAGGGAAAGGCATGCACAAATCATGCATAGGTGCTTAAACATGTCACAACTAGGGCTCAATCTGATCTCTAAAGGGCACCAATCTCAGCTGAATTCCATGCATTCTTTAGAGGCCCTTCCTATGATATCAATTCATTTCTTATCAATTCTTTTGTGTGGGAGTTTTAAGCAAGTTAAAACGTACTTCACTGACATGTAAGAGCTGCCAAGATTGAAGTCCTATTTATTGCTCATATGTTAAACACCTGCTAGTATTTAAGCAGTTTAGACAATGTGTAATGAGTAGGGTGAAGGGCTGAACTCTCCTTGTCACAAGTTTGTTCACTGTAAAACAAAGGGACAGCTCTTCAGCTGGTGTAAATTGACATAGCGGAGTTACTCTGATTTACACCAAAATGTTTACAAACCGTCAAGAGAAGTGGGCAGTAGCCCTCACCCTCAACCACAAACACCCCTGGTTGTCTATGACCCTGCTTTTGACTCATAGACTTTAAGGTCAGAAGAGACCATCATGATCATACTCTCCTAGGGTATACCCTGTAACAGCCTGTTCATCCCTGATCCAATCTGTTGGCTAAATCTACCTTTTAGTGACCTTTTAAAATGTGCAATATTGACTTGCTAGACCTTAACACCTCCTGTCATGTCAATGGATATATATGGGTTCTTTAGTGTGTACAGTGTTGAGCTCATAAACCTTAATGGATCTTGTATACATATGTACTACTTAAAGTGTGTGCTATTGACCTAAGAGACTGTGCTTTGTATATGTAAGTGCTTCTGAGAAACCCTTTATTGACAACAAAATGCATCATTATAGATCCTCTGGAGACCTTAGCCTAGTGTGTCAAAGTAACTGCCTTGAATGAAAATTAAGAGGCTTGTATTTATGTCCCTTCTGATGGGCACATAATTCAGTTTTTAGCAGAAATATTGAGTGATGGTCTTCTCATTTCTGCCCAATATTTTGCACTCTTGGTGTTTTAAATGCAGCATCAGATACAAGTTTTTGGTGGAGACATGCATGCTAAAAGTAAATGCAAATGTGGTTATTGGGACTCATGAACTGTGAGCTTTTCCTTTATATGTTAACCACCATTTCAAAGTGCAGACTATAAATGAGCTCAAAGAGTACACCAGGAGGCTATCAGTATCAGAAAAGAACCATCAAAGCCATTCACCAAAAGTATAGGTTTGGGGATGGAAAGTTTTCCAAAAAGTGTATTAAAAATTAACTTTGTTTTATAAATTTGAAACTTTTTGCCTTATCGTTAATATTTTCTTTATTTATTTCTCCCAGCCATCATAACCCCATTTAGGTCAAATGCCAATTCCAAAACAATACTACTATTTAATAATTGGAGATAACACCTTAGATGTGCATGGCAATTTATAGAGAGAATAAAGAGCTGATGTCTGCCCCAAGGAGCCAGCAATCAATTAATCTGATTCTCCAAGCACAGACTACCAGATGAGTGCACCTCTATTAAGTACTATGCCAAGTAATCAAAGCTTGCAGGATGAGCCCTAGGCTAGACATGACAAAGTAGAAAGAGGGTGAAATTTATGCTTGTGCTAAAGACTAGCACCAGCCCGCACAACACTTAAATCAGTTCTGCCCTGAAGTTTATTTCACCTGGAGAGATCATCTCAGTCAAGGCAGAGGGAGAGGGAGGGAGAGAGGAATGCAAGTTGCATAACATAAAATTACTTTTTTTTTAAGACAGGCAGCATGTTAGTTCCTTTTTCATTTGTTTGGTTTTTCAATTAATTTGGATTTTACTAAGTTGGTGCTGAAGGCCCAAACTTCCTGCTGGATACAGCAGAGAGGAAGGATTATCAGGAGGCTAATTATTGTTTCCTGATTCTCTTCCTGGCCCCTGGCCCAATCACCCAGTAGAGAGACCTGTTCTAACACGCAGCCCCAGGAATCATCTGCCAACGAAAGATAGGCTGAGCACAGTGCTCTCCAGCCGTGCCTACTCCCAGTCACTCCCTGCCCTTGACTTGCCAGTTCCTGTTCTTGAAAATACGCCTCCTTTGACAAATCCCCTGCTGTGCGGCAAGAGGTGTAGGAATTGGCTTTGCCATCTGTACACCTGCTGGGTACTCCTACATGCGGGGCCGGGGGTTAGAATCAGCAAATAAGAGAATGTGGCTAGTCTCTGCTAATGATATTTTAAAATAGCAAAGGGAAAAGACAAGCCTGAGACTCTGCCCTAGGGCAGTGGTTCTCAAACTGGGGCTGCCGCTTGTTCAGGGAAAGCTCCTGGAGGGGTGGGCTGGTTTGTTTACCTGCCGCATCTGCAGGTTCAGCCGTTCGCAGCTCCCACTGGCTGCAGTTTGCCGCTTCAGGCCAATGGGGGCTGCAGGAAGGGCAGCCAGCACGTCCCTTGGCCCACACTGCATCGTGCAGCCCCCATTGGCCTGGAGCAGCTAACCATGGCCAGTGGGAGCCGCGATCGGCCAAACCTGTGAATGTAGCAGGTAAACAAACCGGCCCGACTGGCCAGGGGCTTTCCCTGAACAAGTAGCGGCCCTAGTTTGAGAACCACTGCCCTCGAGTATGGAGCATTTTTAGTGAGTTTACAGACAGATGGATTTGGAGGTGGGACTTGGAAGTGCTTGAGTAATGGAATGCTAAACTGTATTATACTGTTCAGCCACTAGGCAGCACTGTGTGTAACATACCTTTCTTAAGCTAACCTCAGCCATACCTTGCAGAGCATTTAAGGATCTTACTGTGAACGCACGAGGTGTGTATCTCTGAGGGAAGGAAGCTCTTTAGCCAGTACAAATCTGGTACAAAACCCTGACTTGCTAGTAGCAGCCCTGCAACCTACCATGTACAAGAAGTACATGACAGCTTGCATGTCATGCAAGATTAGAGAGGACACTCCATACTTACAGGGACACATGGGAGAAAGTACAGAAATGTTTTTGGGGAAAGCATATGAAGGGGGTAGGAAAGAAAGTGGAATTAGCAGAGTGCAAAGCTTGAGTGGGAAACTTTCTGGAGTACACTACTACTCAACAGGAACCAGTTTAGCAGCCACTGTGCTACCAGAGAACTGAGGGAGAGCTTATAGCATTGGTGCATGAAATTACAAATCTGCAATGAATTTAACTTGCACATTCACCCTAATGTCTACAAACTCTTACCTACCCCTATTATTTTTCAGCAGACAACACTGTACAGTAAATCCCTAATTGTACATTTAAGCAATAACGATCAAGCTTCATGGCATTTCCTGGGGATTAAATACCAGCTGAAAAGAGTTTGACGGCCTGAGGTGCAGCCAAAAGCCATTAAACATAGGTGGTCATTTAACCACTTGGATGCTGCTAACTGTACAGTGTACAGGAGGCAGAATACATTATCAGATGCTACCCTTTGTACCAGATAAATCACTTTGAAGCACCAAAGTCCCAGCATTGGTACTGGAAGAAATGCTGACACATTTCTCAAGGCTGCACGGAAGATGCAGCAAAACACAACAGTTATCCATTAAAAATACCCTTTGCCATGGTCATTACTGCTGTTATAAAATAAAAATGGAGAGGAGGAGGCTAAGAGGAATAAGCATAGTAGGCCTAACACTGAAGAACTCAATGAAAGCCAATGCAGCAGGAGAGCAAAATCAGGAATATATTTATGGGCATTATTTATGATTTGTATTGTGGTAGTGCCTAGGAATCCTGAACGAAAGCCCCAGTGTGCTAAGAACTGTACACACACAATCTAGAAATATGGTCCTTGCTCCCAATGGACTTACATTATAGTTTTAATTGATGTTTGCGATACTAAATAATTAATACACTGCTGTGTACAGAAGCAATTCAGATTGCCTGAATTATCTCATAGCATTCTACCCAGCTGATACTCACCATTACCTCTTAGAACAAGATGCCGCAACAATAACTATATCTCAGACCTTGGAATAGTTAGGTTTTTAAAGCGTTTATTAAAGAACAAAGTGTCAATAGAAAATTGTATTTCTTGCTATTGCTTATCTTAGGAAAGAACTAATTAAATAGAAAATGCATAAGAAGTAGATTTGCCTTCTTAATTTCAGCACTTTAAAAACAAAGGCCATGTAATTAAACTTTTAACGTTACTACTGGAACATTCATCTCTGAAGTTACACCAAGAGATAGGCTAAATTCTGATCTCAAACTACACCTGTTTAAATCCTCAACCTTTCCACTGAAGTCAGTAGAGTCACTCTGGATTCACACTGGTATTACAGAGGTCAGAATCTGGCCCTACATTCATGGATATCTAAGATGGCATTTTCAAAAACGTATGGGAGCATAGATAGGTTAAAGTGCCCAGGGGTACATCTGTTTCACAAGCCAAAGCCCAAATTGTTTTTAGGATGAGAACTTATTTGACATAAATTTGGCCCCAGAGCAAATGTCTCTGGCCAACTTATGGAACCTTGAAAAAAGGACATAATCACAGCAGATTTGATGGAGGAGGGTAGAGCCTTCTTTACAGGCCAAGGGAAGACAGAAGGCAGCCTTTGGTACGGAATGATATAAATCATCTGTTAAAAGGGCATTGCTTTAATTTTGCTGCCTTTTAAATTCTATTGAATTTAAATATTTTTATGCTTTATGTGCCAGTGGTATTCTTGCAAAGAAAAAATGCTTCCCACACATACAATATTGACTGTGACTGTTTAAATTCAGGTAAGATTTTCTTATAATATGTAAGGCCAGATCCTCAGTAAGGGCTTGAACCTATATCCATTGAAGTCAATGGCAAAGTTCCCATTGTCTTTAATAGTACAGGATGAGAGCCTAAACTGATCTAGCTTCATTGACTTCAGCTGAGGATCTGGCTCCTAATTGCTAAGGACACAAGGTGGCCTCAGGGGATTAGTAACAGGACACAGAGCTTTCAGAACAGATTGTGGCAGAGTCAGTATGAGTGACAGGGGACACAGAGCTGGGAGTGTGCAAGGAGCTTTCCTCCTACTCTGCACTCTAGTACAGAGGCCAGCCTCAATCATAGTGGGGATGCTGGAGTCTAACACCATCAGCAGTGCTAGACTGTCCCAAGGAGCTGGGATAAGGGTAGGGCCACAGCCCTGTCCCCCTCCTGCATTGGCTGCCGGTGCTGGAACAGGAGGGGAAGTGCACATCCCCCGCAAGAAGGTGGCAGAGCTCATGCTCTGGAGTCTAGTCTCCACCGTCAGGGGCTTCAGCCTGTGGAACCCTCGGCATCTTACCCACAATACAAGCTGTGGCTTAAAAGTCACCCTATAGCTTTCCATTTCTCCGATGGCCTGTCTGAAGTACGTCCATGGTCTGTCTCTAGTTCCTAGTAGGCAGGTGTCCATAAAAGACACCAAACCATAATTATACTTTGGTTCTGCGTACCAAACTACAGGAAACATAGTCCCTATTTGCACCCCTGTTGGCAGTCTCAAAGAGTCCGAAGGCCAAATGGGCATGTCAACTGAATGACCCTCTCACACCCTCTGGGTCAGGATTAAGGTTAAATTTTCAATCCCCTTCTGGCATTCTGCCATACTGCCTCCCCACACTTGGGAGGTGCTCCCTGTAAACAGCCACAATGCTACCTCCTTATCCGCCTTCAAATCCCTTGCCATGATACCTACCAAAAGTTTCACAACCATCAGGCTGCTTGTGTGCAGAGACCACTGCCTGCCATGATGACCAATATGGTTTCATGGTTTCCTTGTACTCCCTCACCTGTCTGTATCCATCTGTTGTCTCTTGTCCAAAACATAGATTTTAAGCTCCTTGGGGCAGGGACTGTCTTTTGTTATGTGTTTGTACAGCTCCTAGCACAAGGAGGCCCAGGTGTCAGGAATCAGGGCCTGCAGCAGAGCTAGGCAATCTTATCAGTACAGCTAGCCTGCACAACACTGCCTGCTTGGCCATGCCACCTGATTGGCTGGGGGGACCAGCAGCCTGGCTCTGAAGCCAGCAGGAGCAGCTGCTTCCTGGCTGCTCAGTGGTCATCTCTGTGACTACTCCTGTGTTAGCTTCTTCCTGATGTACCCACTTTGAACCCAGTCTTGCCTTGGTCCTGCCCCTGACTTGAACTCCTACCTTGCTTGCTCCAGTTTCTGTCCTCAGGTTTGACCTATGGCTCTGGCTTCTGAGTCTGGCTTGACCCTTGGCTCTGGTATCCAGTTCCTGTCCCCTGGTTTGACCTTGGCTCTGGCTTCCGGACTACTGACTCTTGCCCAGGAGTTAGTCCTGGGTTCCAACACTTGGTTCCCAGTGCCTGCTCTGACCACTAGGTTAGACTACCCTTGTCCTGCTTGCCTGATACTGGGTCTCTGCTTAGTGCCCATAGATACTATAGTAAGGCAAATAATAATACAGTTGTTCAAAAATATTTTGTGGGTAAATAGAGGAGTTCAGGGCTCAGTTCTCTGCTGGTGCAGATGGATGATACTTTATGGGAGCTGTGCCCTTTTATACCAGCAGAAAATATGGTCTTTTCAGCCTTCAGATTTGTGGAGCTGGCATCTTTCATGTGGCCATTACCGTAATTTTATAAAATACTAATGCCTTTAATGATTTTGAAAAGGATGAAGGATAAATTCTAATTATAGGCCGTCTGTGGGATCTGACAATGAATGTTTTTAAAACCCTGTTCTCCATTCTGAACTTTCCCTTTTGAGCTACATTAAATAATAGTAAATAGTGTGATTGCTTTTAATTGAAAAAGGATCATTTTTTTCTCCCCTCAGAACATTGTCATGAAGTTTGAGATTAGCTGATGGTGTTAGAGACTTGTGCCTGGTATCTTCTGGATCACTGATCTGTGCATTTTTTATCAGAATCATAGAATATCAGGGTTGGAAGGGACCTCAGGAGGTCATCTAGTCCAATTCCCTGCTCAAGGCAGGATCAATCCCCAGACAGATTTTTGCCCCAGATCCCTAAATGGCCCCTCAAGAGTTGAACTCACAATCCTAGGTTTAGCAGGCCAATGCTCAAACCACTGAGCTTAATATTATTATGCATACTGAGAGATATTTAAAGTTTTTGCAACCCAAGTCCCTGTGGTGAATTTATACCATGTAATTTCAAAAGGTGGCTGTTGTATTCTACAAAATTGCAGTTACTGGTGCAGTAAAGTGACTGGAAAATGGAGGGCAGCTACTTTACCCAGAATAGACAGAGTCTGTTTTTTTTAACAAGGGCCTGTCTGGCTGTTTTTTAAATTTTCCAAATTCACCTCCACCTGCTATCTGAATATTACAGAAACTTTCAGAAAATTGTAATGTGCTATACAGTATACTGATCTGATACTGTGTTTTAAACAGAGTCAGTATGAGGAATGGGAATTAGAATCATAAATTAATTTCTGTCTTCTGGCAGTGCAGAGACAGTGGTAGTGGGTATATCAGAATGCAGAGAGTCTCATGATGAAGATGCAGGTGTACTTATTGACTAACCCCTGTCTTTCTCTTTTGTCAGGGAAAGTATTCATTTGCAAAGAAAGCAAATATTCATAAACCAGTGCACAGACCTATATTGTCTTTTGATAACTATCCCAGACACAGGCTCTGATCCCACAAATACCTAAACACATCCTTAACATTACTCACTTGAGAGGTCAATGAGACCACTCAAGTGAGTAATGTTGAGGAACATTTAAGCTTGTACATAGCTGTTTCCTAGGTTGGGGCCACAATTATTTACAATTAATGGGTTTGAGTCACTAAAGCTGCAGAAGGGAGGTTTAACCTTCACTGCCTTAGCTGGCAAAGACCTAATTGCCAAAAAGGGATGATTCCCAAGGGACATCGAGCAGTGTTTCCATTGCTCCTCCATCACATTACTAACGAGAGAAAGAGAGAGAGAGCTTTAAATCCTGCTGGGGGCTCCTCTGGTGAGAGCTGCTGAGGAGGAGCACTCTCCATTCCTGACCAATCCTGCACATTTCAGAGACTCTGTTGGCCTCATATTCCACCTAGTACCCATCTGAAGGGAGGTTGTCTGCTTTATACCGCCACAGTCTTTCCCCACATCCCTTCCATGCAGCTGTCTGTGTCTCCTGCCTGGGGGCGTGCATGCCACTTGAACACAAGAGTGTGACCAGGGAACGGCTGCCAACTTTAGGGTGACCAGATGTCCTGATTTTATAGGGACAGTCCTGATTTTTGGGGTCTTTTTCTTATATAGGCTCCTATTACCCCCACCCTCCATCCTGATTTTTCACACTTGCTGTATGGTCACCCTAGCCAACTTTCACACAGTAAATAAGCCCCCATAACTTTCACAATAAGCCAAAAATCAACCTAATCCCATTTAACAACAAGGCCAAAACAAGCCTAAGAACCCCAACACTCTATGTGACTAGATCCCCCCGGCGTGCAGTCTGGTACTGTGGTGGGACCGCTGTGCACCCCGACTCTCTCCCTCTCTTGCCCCTGCTTGCCACCCCTTGTCCCTGTTTTCTGGGAGCTGATCAAAAAAAAAGAAGCAACAAGCTATAAGCAAAAACTAGCCAACAAGCAACTCACAAGCCAATTAAGCCAAAACAAGCCAAATTTCCATGTTTTTTCCATGTGTTTGGCATGTCTGGACCAGGGACAGCTGCCGGTGAGCCTGGTGCCTGTCCCAGTGGGTGCGGTTAGGAGTGGTACAGCCACACTGAAGGAGCTGCCGGCATGAGGCGCACAATCTTTTCCTGGGCAGACTTTCTACCCTCAGAGATCTGCACCAGGACCTATGCCAGTAGGAGTCAGCATGAATGCAGTTACAGAAGTAAGCTAGATATATAAATTGACTTGATTCATTATAATAAAATGTACAGAGAGCAACATAACTTGGGCCTGTTCAAACTAGCAATTAAAGATTTGTTCTATTTGCAACCACACTTATTAAACTTTTATATAAAGTGTCCACATTTTATTGATTATCGTGAGTGATTACATTACAAATGTTTAGTCCAGAAAAAAAAAGCCTCCCAGCCCTACATGCACAAAGACTGAATTAGTTAATCACATTGCTGGGCTGCACAAATTAATCTTCTGCCATCGTCTTATTGGAAGCGTAAGACTAAATTTCCATATCAAAACTTTAATTTTCCTAGGCACAACAATTATCCATGACACTTAGACCGCAGCTGTATTGCTTACTTTTCCTTTACCCTATCTTTTCTGTCCCATATATCTGTGTACAAAAGAAATGAAACTTTGTCCTTTTGAATATAAAACTGTATTTTCAGGGGAAATAAAAAGTAGGTTAAACTGAAATAGGAGCCTTCAAGTCAAACAGCTATTGTGATTATAGTTGCTGAATACATTTAAATATTGGGTTTTTTTTAGGGATGAGAGAGAAAATATGAGAGAGGTAACAGGAAGGGTAAAGGGCAAGCGAATAACTAGAGTCTCAATCATACCTCAATATTGGCTGCATGGAGGGGACCCACTATATTGTACCTGTGTGAAGGTGGACAGCTTAACATCCTGTCACTTTCCTCCCTTCCCAGGACTATAAAGACAGGCCTGCCTGGGACTGGAAGTCCACACCCTCCATCCCAGAAAAAGTGGCTGTAAGTCCTGGCTATATGATGATGCATTAACTCCACACTATGGAAACCACTTGAGAGTGGTTGTGAAAAAAGCGGCCCTTGGAAAACCATGTCATTATAGCTCCTTGGTACTGCAATTTCTGGGGGCCAGAGCAGTGGAGCACAAGGTAGCTGAACAGGTGCAGAAGGAAAGAGCCGTCATGTAGACTTCCATGGGAGGAGGTGATCAGGACCTATGACAAGGAAAGAACGAAGGAAAAACCATCTCCTGCCCATTCAGTCAGTCCTGATACAGGCAAAACTCCTATTGGCTACAGGAGTAGGGACCTGACCTTGTTAGGACAATCATAAGCATTATGTATAAAAGACTAAGAGTAAAACCAAAGCCAAGTGAAATGTCCCATGGCTAGAAATCCTTTTTTCTATTCTGCCAGTTGACATTCTTTCTGGTCTGCACACTGGGCAGTGTGTTCGCTAGCCAGTGAAGGGCTATCTATGTACTGCAGATCTTCTTGTGAAGTTTGTTCTGAAACATTGTGGAAAAAGCAAAACAGAATAAGGAATATCTATGATTTTGCTGTCATTAGCCCCTCTGCATTAGCCCCTCTCCATTTGCTGTCATTAGACCCAGGAAAGAAGGAGAAGTGTGCTGCATGTCATTTATTTATGCACTATTTCAGAGAATCTTGTTTTCTAAAGCAAAACATTGTATAACAGATACAGTGTTGAGACTTTTCATTTTTACCATGTTTTACAGTAAATGCTTTCTCATTAAATAGACATCCCTTTCCTCTTAGTTTTCATTCTAAAACCACACTATACAACTGTATTCCATAGAGGCATTTTGTTCTAGTTTTGTTGTCCCCTATCTAAGGTGTCATTTTTTTCCTGGACAGAATAAAAGATGTGAAGGCTGAAGGGCCTGATTGTGTTCTCACTTACCAGTGTAAATCAGATTTAAGTCCATTACCATCAATGAAGATAGATCAGTTTAAAACTGGTGTGAAGCCATCAAAATTACATAGTAAAGGCCAGATTTAAAAAAACAACAACAAAGAGTCCGGCGGCACCTTAAAGACTAACAGATTTATTTGGGCATAAGCTTTCATGGGTAAAAAAATCTCACTTCTTCAGATGCATGGAGTGAAAACTCCATGTTTTTGTGGACACAGACTAACATGGCTACCCCCTGATATTTGACAGATTTTCAAAGGAGTTCAGCAGACACAATTAAAGATTTTCAAAAGTATTCAGCTTCCATTTAGGCACCCACATAAGATGCCAGATTTTCGGAAGGGCTCAGCCAGTTTGGCACTGAACTCATCTGAAGATCTGGGCATAAGGATACAGGTTTTTTCAAAAATCCTGGAGCGTATATTGGTTTTAGAGCACTTTGAAAGCTGTATGAGAATGCACTGTCATCTTAACAACATTAGATTAGCTCTACTTGCATATATTCCACCTATTGCTTATTAAAGACTACATCTTACATTGCATTTTTACTAGTGGTACACAAAAAATGACAGTATGCCTTGAAAAAAATATTTGCAGTTTCATAATGGCCCACTTCACAGCTTAAAAAGTTCACTTTTCATGTCATTTTTGCAAAATGACCAGCTTTTCATTAAAATATGGGAACCAACTTCAATTTCCTTATACTTCAGTGCAAAATAATCTTCTTCTGAATTAAATTTTGCATTCTACATTTTGAAAGTTTGCATTCCAAGGTTTGTACTTAAGAGCAGAGCTATTTTGAGTGAAAGTGAACCCAGACTGACCCCTAAAGAAATAATTGAACTGCAAAAATGAGGTTCAAGCCTAGAAGAAATGCAAGCCCATTTAGTTTAAAATGCACATTCCATCTGTTGGCATCTTGATATAGATGAAAGAATTCTTAGAATTCAGAGAGCTGTATCAGGTGTTAGGACAGCCATAACTCATATCAATTTAAGAGTCTTATATCCTGTCACCATATTTATATTGAGGCCTAAAACTATAACTAAGGATGAAAAGCACTGGAAAATGATGGGTAATTCCTTCTGTTGTACTGATTGTTGTCTTAGAAAAACGGAAGCATTGGTAGCCATCCCTTAACAAGTGGCCAGCTGTGCTTCTGTTTTTCCAATACAGCAACCAGCAAAACAAGAGCCATTGACCAGTTTTTCTAAACCTAAAAGGGACACATTTGTACTTAAATCATTATATTTACTGTTACTCTAGCACGCAGAGGTCTGCTATCAGAAACCCATTGTGCCAGGCACTGTAAAAAACACATAGTAAGAGACAGTTCCTGCACAAAAGAACTTGCAATCTACATAGACAAGACAGACAAAGGGGAGGAAAGGAAACAAAAAGAGTTGAAATGACTTTCCCAAGATCACACAGTAGGTCAGAATGAGGAACAGAAGCCAGGTCTCATTTGAGTCCACCATACCACACAACCTCCCTTAAATACCACACAGCCTCCCTTAAACATTGCTCCAATATACCGTACACAATGACCTTGAATTTTACCAAAAATTGCCCATGTTGTGCCACCTATTCAGTTCAACCGGTATTAAAATCTGGGGGAGCCATAGTCCACATAAGACTTCTACTATTTTCAGGACCATGCTGGTTAACTACTCCTTTCTTATGGTGTCTCATTAGAAGTGGATATAAAGGAAGGATTTGGATGCAAGCAGGGAGCTGGCACAAAGGAAGTCCCAGAGACTTCATGAAATCCACTAAAAAATATTGATTTTACATGGAAGATGCTCAGGTACTATAGTGATAGGTGGCAGGATAACTGTGAGATAGAGTATAGACAGAATTTCCTTTACCTGTTTTAAATGTTTTTATCACTTTCCTTCCCCCCCCCCAATCCTTCCCTCGTCCAAGACAGGGTACCCATGGCTGAACGCTGAATCAGTCATACGAAAGGAGTGATTATCTTCTCAGCTAGTTTTTCACTCTATTTTGATTCTATACATTGCCAAACAGTGGTGGTAATACCTGAAGTATGCTCCAAGCAGTGGCTACAGTTCCATGTTCAAGGCTGTAGCTAGTCTCTGATTTTTACTTTATTATCATTTAAAGAATCAAAGGCCAGTTAGCTCACTCCTGCTCTGAAAAAAGAAATCAAAGCAGGTTCATCAAATTATATATACTTGAACGTGACAGATTGTTTTAGATGTCTTAGATTAATACCCAGTGGAAAGTTGCCCACTGTGGTTCAATTAGAGCTTAGCACATTGAAAAAAAATAATGTTTTGATAAAGATCTCAGGCTGATGCACTTGAGACTGAAATGCTGTGTCATCCCCATTAAAAAAGTGCTCTGCTTTACAAAACAAATAATAAAAGCTGGTTCCTCACCTATATCAAGAGGAGCATTATAGGGCTTTCAATTAATAGCCTCCCAAATTTCATGAGGAATGGCTCTGCTTTTGAGAGCCTGTGTGGGAGTAGATGAAGGGTCTTCAAGATTAAAAATAATTGATGTGCACTTTTAAAATGTGCATCTGCAGCAATGCCAACAAGTTTACATTCCCTTTGGAAGAGAGGACAATGATAGCAATTGGAGGTGAAGTTGTAGCATGAGCAGCATGAAATTGTATAACGAAAATAATCAGAGATGGGCCCAAACTAATAAGTCATGATCCTTACACCCGTGTCCTATGGCGGTTTCCAGAATCCAGACTTGGATCTAGATCCAAATGTCTTGGCTGGCTCCTATCACTACAATAGGCTGACCCAAAACTTCAGATCTGACCCCAGAGAACCTCAGAATGTAAAAAAGAAGAAGTGTTCCTAGCTCAGCATTCCTAGCTTTGACCGTGTCATTTCTCTCTTTGCATCCCTCTACTGGCTCCCCTTTCCCTATCACATTAAATAAGCTGCTTGCTTTCAATTTCAAGGCTCTTAATGGCCTATTTCTGTCATATCTAGCATCTCCAATTCACTACTGAGATGTCATCTCTCACCTCTGATTGGCACATCATGCCAGCCTCCCTCGCCTACTTGTTACATTTTCAAACAAACACCTTCCTGCTTTCTCTCTTGTGGGGAGGAGCTCCCTATAAACATTCACAAAGCTACCTCATTATCCACCTTCAAAACCTCCTCAAAACTCTTCTTTGCCCTAATGCCTACAAAAAAAATGACTTTCGTTAGGCTGATTGTTTGCTATCTATCATGCTGACCAATGTGGACTCATTGTACTCTCTCATCTGTCAGTATCCACACCAGTTGTCTCTTGTCTGATACTTAAAAGTTCTCTAGGGCAGGGAGCATCGATTTGTTCTGTGTTTGTACAGCCCCTAGCACAATAGCGGACTGGTCCATGACTAGGGCCCCAGACATTACAGTAATAAAAATAATAACACTCTAGATTTTTTCAAACCATGAAGGTAGGGTAGGCTCAGTACATTGGAAGAGGCCCTCAGAAGCAAGGAAAGGGCAATTTTATGTTACAGGGTAGATTATAGTGAGGCAGCAGTATTACTGTAGTTAAGGGTGACACTAGTTTAGTGTTTAACAGGTGATTGTTCTAAATGCTCTAAAATCTACATGTCAACTTGGATTACCTTGAAAACTGCTGTGCCTCATCGAGGAGACCTGGGTAGGGTTAGTGGTCCTCATTTGATGTTATTTGAGTAAGGGGCTCCCAGGATACAATTACCTCCCCTGCAAAAATCATGTGACGTCAACATTTGATGGTTTACAAAACGTTTTTGCATTTGCCTGGGAGGCAAACCATGGCTCTGATCCTCCCCGAGCTGGTATTCCCTGCACAGGACTATGCTTAGTTACTGTCTTGCAACCACTGACAATATTTAAAACATTATTCAGAGTAAGAACTTGCTCTACCATGTGTCTGAAGCCAAGCTGACAAGCCAGAGGAGTCATTTGCACCTGTGTAGCAAGACTGGGCTTGTGCTGCAAGACAGATCATTTGCCAGCAACCTGACAACAGGGGAGTGGATGGCTCAAGGTGACAGGCTGTGGTCACCTTGAGCCATCCATGTGCTGTGAGTTTCCATACTGCCCTGGGCAATTCTCTGAGCATATGAGTTGTGCATGTCGGTTGATCTCTCATACATTCTATAGGGTCCCCTTCCAGTAGTTTTGCTCTGAGAGCAGAGCTTCTGGTTAAGAGACTATGTTACAAGTGCTCTAAAACCCATGTGCGCACTCAGATTGTATTTCAGAAGTATTGTCAAGGAAGATAGGATTGATTTAACAGAGGGAAAATGGAAGGTGCTAGTATACAGTAGAGTTGAGCTAATATAATCATGCCCCATGCTCCTCACCTATTACTTGGATAATGGGACTGAATGTGCTGGAAGAAAAGCAAGTAGCTGCAACTCTCAATGTCACTATAATCAAAAGGTTGCTGAGTATTAAGAAATTCACCCACTGAGTGCCCTATTCTAAGGACTGCCTGTCTCACAGCTCATAAAGAGTAGTTGTTAATGGGAATTATCATTGAATAGTGGTGTTTCTAGAGGGGCTCTGATTCTAGGCCTGAAGTTATTCAATACTTCTTATCAGTGATCTGGAGCTAAATATAAAATTTGCCAAAGTCACAAATATTGGCAGAGAGAGTTAAACACGGGGCAGTCACACAGAGTGATCTGGATTGCTTGGTAAGTTGAGCCCTTTCAAATAGAATGTGCTTAATCCAGCGAAGGGAAAGCTCATACATCTAGGTACAAAAAATGCAGGCCAGACCTTCAGAAGGCAGTACCGGGTTTACAATGGCACCCGGACTGTGCCCCCCTCCCCTGCGTTCTGCCCCAGGGCCCCATACCTGTTTGGCCTTTTCCCCCCAAGGCCCTGCCTGGCACTTGCTCCTCTCCACCCCCTGCCCTCCCTTGTTCCCTGCTTGCTCCTCTCTGCCCCCTCTCACCCCATGCAAATGGCAGGCAGGGCCTCAGGAGGAAGAGGCCAAGTGTAGGGGCCTCGGGGAGGAACCGAGGGCAGGGCCATGGTCCAAGCACCAGGGCCCACAAAAGATTCATCTGGCTCTGTCAGAATGAGGACAGTATCCTGCAAAATGACTCTGCAAAGGATTTAAGGGGTCATGGTGGACAAACAATTATAAATGTGCTCACAGACAATGCTGTGGCAAAAAAGACAAATCTGATCCTTGTCTGGATAAAGAGGGGAGCAGTGAGTAGGAGCAGCAAGGTTATTTTAACTCAGGAGATGGCATTGGTGAGATCAGTAATGTACTGAAAACTGATGTTGTACAACAGGGGCTGGGGTAGGCTGTTGGGGGAGGAGAGCACCCATTGCGATGAATGTGGCAGTTCAACACTCTTGGAGCTATTGTGTCAGGCTGTAAGCATCTCCATGAAGTGTTACGATTCACCTGAAAACATCCCATTTCACATCTCTGCAATCCACCTACACTGCAGCATGTTGTGCAGAGCCTGTTCTCCCTACTCTAGGCCCTGGAGTACAGAATCTAGAATTCTCCTCCTCTCCCCATTGCTGACTCCAGCTTGAAGATGTGCTCCTCACAGCCCACTGATTATCACCTGCCTTCCTTCCCATGAGCCCTCCAGACATACTAGAGGGTGAAGGGCATAGTGGGACCAAAAGGAGGGCAGAGCTGCTATCTGAGTGATAGTGAGATGTTCCCAGGAAGACTCCTTGTGTGCCCCCCCCACACACACACAATTATTGCTGCCTCAACAAATAAGGAAAATTCACTGCACAAAACTTTGTTAACACAGACTTATTGGCAGTGAGTTGTACCTTTCCAGAACATACACCTATGTGTAAACCATTGAAAACCAGGAAATACAGCAGTAAGGTACACACTAGCCCTACTCCACAACCTTAGCTCTGCCCACTTAGTGGTGCACTAACCTAGTCAACAAAAATTATAGCACTCTATCCTTCCAGCTGATAGGTGGGGACACAGCTCCTGGGTACAGTTGAAGAGACTGTCAGACCATGTCCATACTAAGGTACATACCCAGCGGCTCCTGCCAGCTCTAGGTGGCAGACTTAAGGTTGCAGGGTGGGGCTGGTGTGTACCCAGTGTGACTGATCAGAGTCCAGGGCTGGAAGTTGGAGCTGTTTTGTGAGGTTTTGCCCCTTAAAAGGTTGAGAGATCACAAGAAAGTAAGATATCATATCACCACTACTATGGGGCAACATTTCCCAGGAACACTTGACCTTTTCAGATTTTGGCAAACTCCAAACTGGAATTGGAAATAGGGTTGCCAGTTGTCCGGTTTTCAACCAGAACACCCAGTCAAAAAGGGACCCTGGCAGCTCTGATCAGCACCGCTGACTGAGCTGTTAAAAGTCCAGTTGGCAGCATAGCAGGGCTCCAGCTCCGCACAGCTTCTGGGAAGTGGCCGGCATGTTGCTCTGGCTCCTAGGCAGAGACACAGCAATGGGGGCTCTGTGCGCTGCCCCCACCCCATGTGCTGGCTCTGCAGCTCCTATTAGCCACCCCTGCACCTAGGAGCCAGAGGGACATGTTGCCACTTCCCAGGAGCCACCCGAGGTCAGCACTGCCTGGAGCCCACACCCGAACCCCCTCCTGCACCACAAACCCCCTCCTAGAGCCCAAACACTTGTCCCAGCCTTGATCCCCCTCCTACATCTAAACTCCCTCCCGGAGCTGGCACCCCACCCACTCTCCCGCACCCCAAACACCTGCCCCAGCCCTGAGCCCCCTCCCACACTCTGAATACCTCAGCCCAAGCCTGGTGCCCCCTCCTCCACCCCAAACCTCTCATCCCTGACCCCACCCCAGAGCCTGCACACCCAGCCAGAGCCCTCACCCCCCAGACCCCAGCCTCCTGCCCCAGCCCAGATCCCCCTCCCATACCCTGTACCCCTCATTTCTGGCCTCATCCTGGAGCCCACACCAAGAGCCCATACCCCTTCCCGCACAACAATCCCCTGCCTCAGCCCAGAGCCCCCTCCCACACTTTGAACCCCTTGGCCCCATCCCAGAGCCCCCTCCTGCACCTCAAACACCTGAGCCCTGGCCCCACCCCAGAGCCCACCCACAACCGCCCTGTCTCAGCCCGGAGCCCTCCCACACTCTGAACACCTTGGCCCCAGCCCCCAAACCCAGAGCCCTCCTGCACCTCAAACCCTCATCCCTGCCCCCACTCCAGAGCTCACACTCCCAGCCAGCGTCCTCACCCACTCTTTCATCACAACCCCTGCCCCAGCCCGGTGAAATGAGTGAGTGAGGGTGGCAGAGAGCAAGCGACGGAGGGAGGAGGAATGAAATGAGCAGGGGCAGGTCCTCGGAGAAGGGTGGGGCCTCAGGAAATGGGAATGGTAGGGGCAGGGCATGGGTGTTTGGTTTTCTACATAGTCACTGCTCTGGGTTTTGTCAGTTTGTGACCAACTGAATTTTGGACTGGGTTCAGATTTTAAAGTTCAGTTTTGTCCTCCCTAATGTACACTTTCTGCTGAGTGGTGGAATGTAAACAGAGAAAACAGAGAAAAGTTAGATTTCTAAAATTCTCTCTATTTATTAATCAAATATGTTACCGTAAAGAAACTTCATCTAACTTGCAAGTGTCATTTTCAAACAACAATGGAAGCAAACATTTTTGTTACATGATAATTTTTTTCCTGCTGTTCCATTGTCTACATTGGCAGTTATAGTTATTTAAAATGATAGGTATTGAACAACTAAACAAAATATTTGTTGCATGGTGAATTAACTGTACAGTAATAATATTCTGTATTGCTGTGAAATACTGAATTAGCACGACATTTTATAAATGTACTGTATCTGTTGCATACAAATCTATAAACATTTCACAGAAGAATATGATAGTTGATTGTGACTGATAATATTTTAAACATTGTGTAAATATGACATATAATCACAGTAAGAAGTATGAACACAATGAAAGTCAGGCAGTCTTATATTAAAGGAAGCATAGTAGGTGAGGAAAGAGTATTTCAATTAGACATCAAAAATAGCTTCATACAACTGAGAGAAAGTGAAATGCTTTAGTATTACTGTAATCTCAGTTTAGAGAATAAGATGAGCTGGGTAAAACTACCTACTGCTTGAGGGAAGAACACTGTTAATTATTATGAGCTGACAATAATGTCAAAAGCTCAACTGGGGCCCAGTCTTGTTACCACTGAAGCCCATGAGAGCAAGATCGAGCCCAGATGGTGTCTCTGAAATCAACCTGTTGTTTGTTCAGAATTCCATTCCAAAAATTTCTGCTGTCAGCAAAACTGCAGGATATTTTAGCTATCTTCAAAGGCTTTGATTTGCCAGTTGCCAGCTGCAATGTGTAGTAATGTTTCATTTTGCTGCATTATTGGTTACTAGGCCTGATTGAAAATTTTCTGTCAACTGTTTTTCAGTGGAAAATTGTGTTATTGATGGAATGAAATTTGTCATGAGAAGTGTCTAGATTCCATAGAAAATTTCAACTTTTCATCGAAAACTGAACATGTGAAAATTAAAATGGTTTTGACTTTCATCCAAAACCCAAAATATTTCAGTTCAGAAACACTGTTGCAGTGCCTCACAGGAGTTGTACATCAGGTGCGATATGTCCCCATTCTCCTCTATGAGCCAGGCTTCCCAAACACATTTCATCCCCTTTCACACACTACAACCATGGGACTCTCCTGTTGCACTGTGAAACTTACCCAGAAACGGGTCCATGGGGAATCAAGGAGTTGTAGTCTGGCCCATGAGCCCAGCCTATAGCAGAGGATGGGAGTATGGGTCAGCCAAACTACAACTCCCATGAGGCTCTGCAGTGGTATTCCCAAACAAAAAATATTTCAGTTCTGGGGCAATATTTTGTTTTTTGAATTTTCATTAAAACTTAAAATTATCTGTGGAAAATTGACAAAAATATCCGAATTTTCTGTTGAAATAAAATTCTCTGACCAGCTCTAATGTATATACTTTACTTAGTACTTGTGCTCTTGCTATCAATATATTTATCCCTCCTTTTCAATTCATCCACTTCCTGACCTTTATTTGACCCTCGCTGGTATCATGTTGAATTTACATTGAACCTATCTCAGGGGTCTTATAGTGTTTTTTCCCTATTTTTGAGAAGCTCCTAGCATGCTATTGAGTGATCCGTGGCAAAACAATTAGCTACATAAATTCTGGATCATCATTATTCCTTCCTCCCAAATAACCCAAATGTGTGATTTTACAGTTCCAGGGTTTTGATATAGGCCATTAGCAAAATGTTGCATCCAGGTCTAGGTTTAGGTTTAAAAGAAAAAAGAATGTTTGGCCCCATCTGTAGTTTGATTTGAGTGACTTGTACAATCAGATACAGGGGGGAGGTGAAAGGCCAATATACATTTTCAGCAGAATTGCTGCTTTTAGACTTCAGTTCCTGAAAACATTCCTTTTTAGTGATCTGCTTTTACCCCTAGAGACAGGTTCTCTTCACTTCCTTTCAGAGAGATGGAGGGTTAGGGTAAGATAGGTAGCTGTTTGGACTGAATACTTGATGGTGCTTTATGATCACTGATTTATAAGAGCATTGTGAAAGCTGGCAAATTCTGAAGGTCCCGAGAGCCACTAGCAACTTTCATCTGCTTCGCTTGCTCAAAGAGTCACTCTTTTTTAATGCTGCTGCCTGTTTTAAGCATCTGAACTCCAGGAGTCTGGCCTCTCTGCTTGCTGGTGCAGGACTAACAAAAGTAAAGCTATTTTATAGATTTTGACAATTTTAGTTAGCAAGCTTTGGGTACTTCAGCTGTGAAACTACAGAGTCAGTCTGTTCACTTAATGAAGAGAAGAAATAAAATCTGCTATACCCGGCTCTGCAGTTGAAATGCTAGAGGGGATTTCTGTTAAATGTATTTGCCCCCAAAATGTGTGTGGCTTTCCTCCTTTCAAAGTATCTCCTTTTGTTGGTCAATCTACAGTTCTAAAACCTGATGGCTTCTTACCTTGCAATAATTTGCATCATCTGTTTATAGAAGTTTATCATTCTGAATAGCTGAAAGACATTCTCTAAAGGGAAGAGATCCCCTTAGTTTTAAAACCAGCCTGAATAAGGGTATGTCTACACGGGATTATTCCGATTTTACAGAAACTGTTTTTTTAAACAGATTGTATAAAGTCGAGTGCACACGCCACACTAAGCACATTAATTCGGTGGTGTGCATCCATGTACCGAGGCTAGTGTCGATTTCCAGAGCATTGCACTGTGGGTAGCTATCCCATAGCTATCCCATAGTTCCCGCAGTCTCCCCCGCCCATTGGAATTCTGGGTTGAGATCACAATGCATGATGGAGCAAAACAGTGTTGCGGCTGATTCTGGGTAAATGTCGCCACTAATCCTTCCTCTGTGAAAGCAACGGCAGACAATCATTTCACGCCCTTTTTCCTGGATTGCCCTGGCAGACGCCATAGCATGGTAACCAGGAGCCCATTTAGCCTTTTTCACTGTCACCGTATGTGTACTGGATGCTGCTGACAGACGCGTACTGCAGCGCTACACAGCAGCATTCATTTGCCTTTGCAAGGTAGCAGAGGCGGTTACCAGCCCTATTGCACTGTCTGCTGCTTTAGAAATTGGCGACGGTTACCAGTCATATTGTACCGCCTGCTGCTGTCATGGGTGCTCCTGGCTGGCCTCGCTGAGGTTGGCCGGGCGATGGACAAAAATGGGAATGACTTCCCAGGTCATTCCCTTCTTTACGTTTTGTCTAAAAATAGAGTCAGTCCTGCCTAGAATATGGGGAAAGTCTACTTGAGAACCAGAGAGCACAGCCGCGCCGGGTCAGAGCCCCAGACATCCCACAGAAATATTGAGCTGCATGCCATTCTAGGGGGTGCCCCTGCAACAATCCCACCCGTTGCTTCCCTCCTCCCACACCTCCTGGGCTACCATGGCAGGTATCCCCCCATTTGTGTGATGAAGTAATAAAGAATGCAGGAATAAGAAACACTGACTTTTTAGTGAGATAAAATGAGAGGGAGGCAGCCTCCAGCTGCTATGATATTCCAGGCAGGACATCTCCATTACTCATTAAAGGGTGCGGGGGGAGAGGAACTCAGCCTCCAGCTGCTATGATGAGGACGGTTACCAGCCCTATTGCACCATCTGCCAGGACTGAATCTCCAGGACACAAAGCTTAAAGAAGGGAATGACTGGGAGTCATTCCCATTTTTGCCCAGGCGCCCCCGGCCGACCTCACCGAGGCCAGCCAGGAGCACTCACAGGATGATGACAAGGACGGCTATCAGTCATGTTGTACTGTATCGTCTGCCACCGGGGAGGGGAGGAGAGAGGATGCTGCTGTTTAGCGCTGCAGCACCCCTTCTACCAGCAGCATCCAGTAGACATATGGTGACATTGAAAAGAGGCGAGAAACGATTTTTTTCCCTTTTCTTTGAAGGGGGGAAGAGGGGGTAAATTGACAACATATTCCCTGAACCACTGGCAACAATGTTTTTGACCCTTCAGGCACTGGGAGCTCAGCCAAGAATGCAAATGCTTTTCAGAGACTGCAGGAACTGTGGGATAGCTCGAGTCCTCGGTCCTCCCTCCTCCATGAGCGCCCATTTGATTCTTTGGCTTTCTGTTACGCTTGTCACACAGCACTGTGTTGAGTCCCTGCTGTGGCCTCTGTCTATCTTATCTGGAGATTTTTCAAATGCTTTGGCATTTCGTCTTCTGGAACGAAGATCTGATAGAACAGATTTGTCTCCCATACAGCGATCAGATCCGTATCTCCCATATGGTCCATGTTGGAGCTCTTTTTGGATTTGGGACTGCATGGCCACCTGTGCTGATCAATGCTCCACGCTGAGCAAACAGGAAATGAAATTCAAAAGTGTGCGGAGCTTTTCCTGTCTACCTGGCCAGTGCATCCAATTCAAATTGCTTTCCAGAGCGGTCACAATGGTGCATTGTGAGATACCGCCGGATTGTGGCCACACTAACCCTAATCCGATATGGTAATACCGATTTCAGCACTACTCCTCGTCGGGAGGAGTACAGAAATCGGTTTTAAGAGCCCTTATATCGATATAAACGCTTCTTTGTGTGGACGGGTGTAGGATTAAATCAGTTTAACGCTGCTAAATTTGGTATAAACGCGTAGTGTAGACCAGGCCTTAGTCTCTAAAAGTCCGCCACCATAGCACTAGGGCAAGCTACTTTACAAATTATGCCTGTGAGTCATCTGTGCCCAGATGTGACAGACCTTTTTTAGCTTCATATTCATATAGCATTTCAGGTATTTTTAAAGTGTCCCAAATCACAGACAATTTGTCACCCCATCCTGGAACAAATATTTTCATCAACTTCCTAACTTTCTTCTTGTTGTTTTGTTTGTTTGTTTTGTCACAATAATATTTATTTTGGCATCAAAGACCAGTTTATTGGAGAATACATAATTTTGTTGCAGTCAGCTGAAAAATTAAACACATACAACTTCAAACTCCCTAAATGCCACTGTCCTGCATGGATACATAAAATAATCATATCACAACATTTACAGACTTTGATAGATTTACTTGGAACTTGAGTTGAGCGAACTAGGTGAATACTCTTCCTTGTTCAAATAAATAAATATATTAGCTGAATACTCATGAAATATATATGAAGAGAGGACATAGGCAATAGGAATTCCCCTTGCACTTAATGAGCGATTCCACCCCTGCTTTCACCTCAGAAATAATGTTGGGACCACATTCTGCCCTCAACTACATGTATGCAACTCCCAATGAAATTAATGAGAGCTTCTCACAGGTATATGAGATTGGAACTCTGGCCATGGAATTTGGAGATGGTAATTACCAATTGAATCATGTCATCCATCTTCCCTTCAACATTTAAGGACTTGTCTACACTAGGAAGTTGTATCGCTGTTACTATACCAATATAGTGAAAGTGGTACAACTGCCTAATGTGGACACAGTTATATTATTATAAAAGTGTCTCCTACTAATACAGTTATGCCCATATGGGAAGGGGAATAAGATATACCAGCAGGGCACCTTTCTACTAATATAACTAAGTCCATAGTAGGGGTTTTATTGCTATAACTGCATCAGTTAAAAAAAATGTTGCACCCTAGCCAAAACAGTTACACATACAAAACTCTGTTTGGACCTAAGAGAAATCGGTTTAGGTCACTATCATTAGCAGCCTCACTCAGGTAAATGGGCTGAATGTCAAAGTATTTCTCCATTTTTACTGTAAGGAACCTGGACTTTGCCCTGTTGAATTAGTAGCATGTGTAAGGACTTAATCTTGGGCAGGGAGCAAGGGATATGGTGCAGGCCCATAAGCTGTACAGTTACAAAAGAATGTTTTTATAACTGCTGAAATTTTATTTTAAAGAAATATTTATTATTAAATGTCAAAACCTGGGAAATTGAATGGCTCAAAATAGTTGATTGACAATAGGATTCAAAGGACCTGATTCTCTTCTGCCTCATATCTGGAGTGGGTATTTACACCTGTGCAGAATGAGTGTAAAAGACTACCAAAGAATTCACCCCTACCTTATGTCATTGGTAATGTTTGTCTTTGCACACGTGTTAATGAGTACACACAGCTGTGCAGAATTAGACTCAGAACCTTTTTACTCTAAGTCACTGGTTCAAATCAGACCATGTTTGCAGTTACCACCTGACAGGAAATATTGAAATGATTTGGTGTTCCTAAAACTGTCTGTGGTTGAGGGCTGTCTACTGCATCAAAACCACCATCAGAGTCCCTTAACTGGCATCCATATTGAGAGTCTAAGCAGAGGGAGCAAGCCAAGGACTGAAGTGCATGAAAGTAGGTATAAACTGCTACCAACCTAATTTAGATGTAGCAATTTAGTCCCACTTTGCATTGATGTAAATGACTACATGTGCTGCAGGGCAAAGAACAATGAGTCTAAGTCTCCCCAAGTCAGTGATGAGATGTGTTAGTGGGGCTCCATGGGGAATTCGGGCATTATGGTTCTTGATGCTTTATCTATTTTGAGGATAAACAGAGTGCTTCATGCATGTACATAAACAACTCAGTTCATTACAAAATTTAGTTTAGAACCTAAAATTAATAGTGAGTGTTTAAGCCCCTGCTCCCCACAAAGATTTTCAATATGGTGTTACCTCCTTTTAATTCTTTAAAGCTCACTGACCAGGAAAGCTCATTTCAAAAACCACATTCATGGAAAGTAGATCAGTATTGCTTTCAAAGCCCTGAGCAATCCCAAGCTTATACGGACTTTAGATGTTTCTGCTTTGTAATCTTTGAAAAAACAATGTAAATAGTTAAGTAAAATGATTTTCCTATAGGAAGCCAGGCTTTGTTTCTTATGGAATGGTGTTGTTTTAAAACATGTTAGCTAATCATGATTAGTTCTAGTGCAGAGCCTAGGTGGATAAATATGGCATTTAACTTCTGAGTGCTTTATTTTGCAATTTTAATCGTGATTCTTTAGCATAATACGAATATAATAGAAATGTTAATGCCACTGAGCATGTATCATACTTACTGTAAATGCCTTTGGTTTATTAGAGACTCCCTTCTTGAAATATAGGAGAAACATACGTGTATTTTCTTTTCTCATTACAGATAAACTAGAACGTGAGCAATGTCAGTACTTGTAAAATTTCTCAACATACATTTTCTTAAATTGACTCACATCTTAATCTGTAAAAGTCTCAGTTTTAGAGAAAGTGTCTGATAAATGTAGAGCAGAATCCATTAAAAGTATTTTTCTTTGATGTAACCTTTTAAATCCCAGTGCTTCTCTTTGACATTCAGCCATTCCCACTTACATGTATCTTCAGAGGTTTCTTTGTCTCTGGAATGTAGTTTGAATTGCACCAGTTTGGTGGCCATAAAACTAGTTGCCCTCTTTCTTCTCAAGAGGATTTGGTGTGTTCATTTGCATGTCAAAGATACTCAGAATGCTCACCCAACTCACAGTTATTTCATAGCAGAGCGGGTGTCTGAGTTCCTGGAATAAATGAAAACTATGGTCGTGTTTGTGGGCGTGCTGTGTTCTGCCTTTAGTGCTTCAGATGATTTCCTAAAATGAGTTCTCCACTGAGAATTCCTTTTCTTTTAAAATGGTCTGCACTAGCTTCATTTCAACATCACTACATAAGAGACTTGAAATCTAAGGTAGCTTTTGCTCCTCCGCATTCTGTCAAAACTAAAAGCTATATATTTTTTTAAAATTATCATTTTTTCATGGTAATTTGTAGGCTATAATGTTCATTTTAATGCTTAGCCTACCAATAGATCTAATATTTTGGTGTATAAGGAAGTTGATGCACATGTCTGAGGCAATAAACCCTAAACTACTTTGTGTTTCTTCATTGCATAGTGAAGAGTTGCAGGTACCACTGGTCATCAGAAGGTTGCCTCTAGGGGCTAAATAAACCTAACTTACAAAACACCTGCAATGGGACTCTTCTGACTTGTTTTGTATTTTAAGGTTCTCTAGTTAAGGATCATATTCTATATATATCTAGCTTGAACAGTATAGTTTCAGCCAAACACTTAGATAATGTTACATTGATTGACACACCAATTGAAAACTGCCTATTCTCACTGCCATGCTGTGAAGTTGGTCAAATAAAATATTACCTGCACCCATCCTGTCTCTAATACTGTGGGACCAATATGGCTACAACAACACTGCATACAGCCAATGGAGAGAGAGACAGAGAGAGAGACAGTTCATTGTACATAGAAAGGTTCATTGAGATGACATCAGAGCTTTGGCAATAAAGTTTTGATATCACTCTTGGAATTAATGCTTTAGGAGTCATGTGAAGGGAATAATGCAATTTAAAAGCAGTCACTGAGAAGTCAAATTACAAAATCAAATCAAGAATTGGGTCTTCTGGGTCCTCTGTGTTTATCAGAAATTGCATGAATCCAGTTCTGGTCATCTCTGAATAGAGGTATATATAAAATTTTCAGGAAAATTCTGGCTGCAGAGCATATATGTACTAGAGTATGCTGTTTCAGAATAATTTTTTAAAAACTGACACTTTGAATACAGCTTTCTGATAATGAACAACCTCATCCAGAATTAAACATATGCCAAAAGACTCCTAGGGCACAAAAATACATACTTCCTTCCAATTTAATAAATTCACACACGACAAGTATAAATTCACCATATCTCATGGCTGGATGGTGCATCCAGCCGCTGCTGGTTAAGCCATAAATAAACAAACAAACTGTTCAGAGAAAAATAACAGAATATAGATTTATGAAAATGACAAACAGAGTGTAGTAGATCATGGACTACATGTGTTGCTCCTTTTCATTTGCCACAAGTGCACACCATGTATGAGCGTGCAAGTTGATTTCTCACACACACACACACACACACACACACACACACACACACACACACACACACACACACACACACCAGGAATTGCATGAGACTAACTTAAAAACCTCAAGTAAGATCCATGCAGGACTGATTTCACAAACCCCTGTACAATAACTTCAGATTCTCTGGGCAGGGTTGTTGCCCATGTGAACATTTCCAAAGGTTGCTCTTCACTTTAGAACTTTGAAGATTTTCTAACACATACCCTACAGGAAAGACTGATTTCTGAATGTTCATAACTAAATCTAGGAAATATTCGCTGTACAAAATATTATCCTTGTAACCTCCTTTGGTTTGGCAGAAGAAGCAGAGAGATAGCAAAGAGACACAATCCAGGAGGTTCAAACAAACAGTCCTTTTTATTGCAGCTTACTCAGGGACTGGTATTTCTAAGACCACAACTGATCCTGCTTTTCCTGGTGTGCCACTATCAGGCCCTTAAAGGCACAGTCCATCATAATCTCCATCTAGGTGGAAAAGTTTTTCTCCAAGAAAAAAATTGACAAAAAAACACCTTTATTTTATTATTTTTGTGTCTATAAATTTTTGTTGAAAATAAGGCTGTACATTGAAAGCAAAATATTTTGATTCAAAATGATGGAGGAGTTGTAGTTTAGGTGCCTAATGCTCCCATTCTCCTGGCTCCATGTCCAGGATTTCTGGATGGATGACTACATCTCCCATGATCTACTACTTTCTCTCCTTGGTGGAATGAGGGTGGTTTGCAGGAGTCCTCACTATGAGACATTGAATTTTCAAAGAAATAAATAACATCTTCTGTGAAAGCAGACATTTTGGCAAAAAAACTAGTTCAGTTGAAAGCTCAATTTGCTGCTGGAAAACAGTTTGATGG